>NC_073693.1:62016522-62294038 GCF_029784155.1 Uranotaenia lowii | reverse complement strand
ACAATGATCTTTGATCGGAAAATTAATAAGTTATATAGTATATGACCAGGTTTTAAAAGCAACATTCCCATTAATAGTTATATCACTTAAACAATACGATACTCAGAATTTTGGTTAAAATTTAAAGTCAGTTTTGCTGCAAACACTCTACAAAGCACGAAAAACTAGTGTTTTATACCTGCTTTGGTAAGTTCTTTTGTTTCCATGTTGTTAGAAGTGCCCGCTGTGAGTGCAGTTGTTCGACCATTTTGTTTGTTTTCGATGCAAAAAAAGAGATTTATTGTCATTATTTCTTTCATAACTCTTCAAGGTGTTAATGGCCTACTTTGGTGTCTTCAGATGAAAGTTGCATCATGAATCGAGTTATACAATGGTATTTTTTGCAAAATATTCGGTGGTGCAGACGGTACTTTTAGACGCCATTTAAAGTTTATCTACAACTTTTCATGTTGAAGGTCATTATTTAATTTTTTTCAACTATTCTATTTGGAAAGCTGATAAAATTTCAATGCATTTTGATGTGCTATTTTATTATTTCCGTTGAGAAACAACAGAGTTATGTAGCTTTGAAAAATGTTTATTTTTTATTTACAAAAAAATCTAACCGAAGCTAACTCAAAAAATAAAAATGTTAGAAATCTGAAAAAATACATGTGTTTTTAAGTCGCAAAAATGAACCAAATTTTCAATTTTGGGGAAAATCTGAAGACCCCCGGCGCAAATTGTCAGATAATAAAAAAAAAAATCCCCATATTACAGTTTGTATGAAAAAGTCGAAAAATTTAATTTTAGTTGAATCACAAACATTTTTGCAAAAACTTTTATTGCTCGTAAAAAAAACTCGAATAGATGAGCTGAACCAGTCTAATGCGCATTACATGCATCAACGTGGTGTTGCTTTGTTTCGATATCCTTCGCCAGGGTTCCCACTTGTATAAGAATACAAATGTTGACAAAGCGCAAATGTGATTCTGCCTCTCCTCAAATGTCTTACTATTCAGTCTCATTACGTAGAAAAACTTATAGTTCTATTATTAATGTTGATGTTCTTTAAATATGGGTAGTTTCTATGTAAATTTGTGCATTGTAAATTGTGTTAAGTGTCTGTATGAATGTTATGAAATCTTATTTTACAGACAAATCCTGGATTATGGCAGCCCTGTCCGTTGAAGAGTGTGTTGGTAGAAAAGGCATTTGCAGGGTGGATTCAATTTGTTAGGTCTAATATTGTGCTGCCTGCTATTGCCTTAGCCAAGCAATGGTACCTTGATACAATAACGCTACCTTGAGATTTCTGGGCAATACCATTTTATTGCTACTTAGATCTCATTCGAACTTTGCAGTTATCCTGCGCGGTGGATCCGAGCGAAGTAAATAATAGCATTTGCATGAACCGCAACCGCAAAATTTCAAATCTATCCCTCATGAGGGAGGAATAGTTTGAGACGAACTCGGTAGAATTGAATAGAAAGGTATAATATTTTGCTGCCTGCAGATGCATTACCCAAGCAATGGTAGACCTGTTTACAATAAAGCTATCCTAGTTTCATGGCTTATTGCGACTGGTTACTTGAAAGAACTTCTGCTGTTATCCTGCGCGGTTGATCCGTTCGATGTAAGCTAATGCAAATTGCATGAACCGCAACCGCAAAAATTTAATTGTGTTTCTGAAGAGGGTGGAGTAAATTGAGACGATTTCGGTCTCCTTGTACGACGGAATTAGGAACCTGGTACGACAATGAAGGGACTTGAATGAGGAAAATAAATCATAAATTGACTCAAAAGTACGTAATGGATTGATCTATTTCCTACATAGTTTCATAACACAGAATTGGAAATATAGTTCAACTACTAAACATCAGTTTTAAACCAACATGGAAGGCAATTCTATTGAAATAATGAAAACAGCTTCCTTAAGCCGTTGTCTTTGGGGCTTTACCCTAGGTAGATTTATATGAATGTACCGGAAGGTACGACAAGTGAGTTCGGTTTTTTCCCCCTAAAGTGTGACTCCTACCTTAGGCTCATTAGAATTAATGAACCTGTTCCAACGTCTTCGTCGTCTGCTGTTAGGCATAAGTCAAGGAAAATCTCTTTGTGACGGCCGCCTTGTCAGTGTGTATAGAAAGCCAACATCGTTGCTGGTGACGCATTAATTAATTTTATTTTCTTCGGAAAACTCTGCCTCTTGTTGATTTGACATGGCTGGCAGGTCGCGGCTTCTGGCTTACTTAACGTGAGTGAGTGAACCTGTCCGTGGCTTTCGGTCGTAAAGTCTGGTAATCTCGGAGGGGAAATTTCGCTGACCTTTCCTGTTCTGTGCCCCTCAAGACGGTTTTGGTTGCCCCCTAGGGAAGATTTGTAAATGCGATGATGATGAAAAGCTCTGCTCCCCGGACAATGTTCAAAGCTAAACCTGTGGTCAAATGTGTGAAATCGTGAAAGTGTCACTTGGTTTCTGGCTTTCTGGCTGGCTGACTGGCAATGTTGCTTCAGGGATAGTAAAAAAAAGTATACCTATATCAGCACCACGGTTATTTTCGGTGCGTGCCCAGAAAGCCGGGAAACAAATTTGTGTTCCGAGAAAGTTTCCGACTTGCTGCGGTTTGAGGAAAAGCCCAGGAGAAATTGGTCAAGAAAATGGCCACCACCCAAATGGCAGCTGGACCGAGATTTTGATTAGCGTATAAAGCTTCGAGCCAAATGGTGATTTTTATAACCTCGATTACTTTGCAGAGCACCGACATCCACCATATTGCTGCTTTTGCTGCTGCTTTTACGAAGAACAGTTTATTGCCATTCGTTGGCGTGTTTCAGGAGGGGAAAACGTGATATTCATTAATCTAGTTTATCGTTGGATCAGCGCTGGCTATTAGGGGAAGGAGAAAAAGTCCTTCACAATGTTGTAATTTTTTTTTTCTAACACGGTTTTTTGATGTTCTGCAACATGTGAATGTACGCCTCCTGTAAGTCTTAATTTGATTATGAGTTCATACTTTGTCAGCAAGAAAAACTTGTTTCCAATCTGAATTAAAAAGTTATAGTTTGAGCTATTTTTTGTAGCATATTTTTAATTTATATCATGACTAAATTTTTATTCTCTTGGCAATATTTTACGAAGTTTCTTGTGTTGAATGAAAAAATCGTCAATATGCTTCAATAACCATTCGGCAAAAGGTATTCAACACGTTCACAAAATATTTTATTTTTAGGATGTTGAATCATAACCAACAATAAAGTGCCATGCATTATTCAATTTTTGCTACACGTTTTTCCCATTGATGTATATTATTCTGCTGAATCAATTCTCAAGCCCAACCTAGTAGATTTCCTCACAAAGAAATGTAGGTGAACGGAAATCTCCATTACGTATAGAGGAAAAAAGAAAGAAAAATAAAAGCAGCTCATAATTATGGATGGGGGTGCGGTACTTAGTTTTCTGGCTGTAATGTCACGCTTCGTGACTTCCATCAGTTATAGGTATGGAGTCGATGCTTCAAACAGCGAACCCGCTTTGAAGGAATTGTTAAAACAACTTTTTCCCTCGAAAGGCGACCAGAAATTGAACCTCCTCGGAAGGTGTCGCCTATAAGGCGCATTTTGACGTGTGAAAGTAGGGAGAAGGAGGAAAATGTCTTCCTTGAAGAGAACTTTGATTTATTTATGCATTGGAGACGCAAATAAGCTTGACCAAGTTTTCCAGCTGTAAGGAGAAGCACGATATTATCTTACCAGACTGGAATTATTTATGTACTTTATTTATTTCTTTCTTGGTTGTGCTGGAAACTCAGTTTTTTTTAGACTAAAATTTTAGCGAAAATTTTCAATTTGACAGTTCATCCACTCATAAAAAATCAAAAATTAATTGTTATTAGGTTATTAGGAATTTAAAAGGAGCCTGTCTTTTGGCATTGAAAAACATTAAATTCAATTGGCATCACTGCTTGTGCCTCACTGAGCATTACATGCAAAGTAGTCATGAAATACCTCGCTAGGCACCCAGCAGTGATGTTTATTGTTTATTGTTCGTCAATGCCAAAAGACGTCCCCTCATTAAACACGTAATAACTTTTTTGTGTAATAAGATAAGAAGTTACAGTCTTCGACAAAGCTTTTGGCGGAAAATTTTCTCTTAAAAAATTGATAAATTGACACAAGAAGCATAAGCAAGTAGCTCAGTACAAAATATTCAACTTTCCCATGCAAACATATAAGTTCAAATTTACTCTTGTCAACGTTCCTTAAAAATTCTGCAAAAAATCATGGATGAGTTTTGAACCAAAACGAAGCTTTTCAGGCCGCAGGGTTTGAGAAATTCGAGAATGGCCCCAAATCGAATCAGTCTACTGGACCAGTAAAGTAAACGATGATCTGGCTCAAAAAGAAAACACAAATTGTTTTAAATTTGTTAAGCTTTCTTAATCTAATTTATTCTTTTGGAAGTTGTAAAAATGATTCGCACGTTGTTGATAAGTTTTGATAAAAAAATAAAATTTGAGGTATTTGGTGTTGGTAATTTTGTTATTCATTTTTTTTTTCGAATAACCACTTGATTCTGCTTGATTTGTTCGGATGTTTTGTAAAAAAAAATCAAAAAAATGTCCAGATATTGCTAGGTTTTGGAACAGTTATGCTGATTCACCCAACATATAAAAATGTGGGAAAAACTCTGCAGTTCTTATTCTAAGGATCTCTCTTAACTTATATTATAATGAAACTATTACATGTATTTTTTCGCTGAGGCCTCTTACTTGTTATAAAGCGTGGATCACGATGAATCTGGACGCATTAAAATAGACCCCGGAGCTATGTGAACGAAATAAAAATGTTTTGTAGTCAAAATGTAGAGGTTTTATTGCACTTCAAAGGAAAAATAAGAAAAGAATTATTACGATGTTGTTTTGATGAAATTTCGAACTTTTCGTCTAAAACCACTCATCATAGTTTAAACACCCTATTCGCTGACCTCAGCGGCCATTTTGTTCCACAATCTCTTCATCTCTGTTGCACCTCGAGTCGTCCTACCATTCTTTTTCATCTTCTGCTTGACAATTGCTCAAAAATTTTTCGATAGAGTGGAATTGAGGGCAGTTGGGTTGGTTGATGTCCTTTTCGACAAAATCTACCCCGTTGTCTCGATACCATTGTAGTACCTCTTTGCTGTAGTAGCAGCTTGCCAAATCTGGCGAAAACTTTTCTGGTCCTTTGTGAGATCTAATGTACGAAAAAAAAAAACGTTTTTCAGGCACTCCTCTTTGTACATTTCGGTGTCCATGGTCTTGTTTTTTCACAAAAACCGGGGTTTTTTCGTCCGCAGCTGCAAATACCTAGCCAGATCAAACACTCTCTTGCAAAATTATCGGCAAAAACGAATTTAAACTTGGCGGGGACATCACCCCGACCAGTAGCTTTGTAAAATTTTTGGCCAGGAAGCCGCCCAAAATCTATCTTTACGTTCGTTTCGTCATTCATGAGGATTAGACTGGCCCATAAAAAAAATATTTAAATTTCACGCGGCACCCCCTAGATTGGTGCATTTAGGTGAAAAAATGACTTTCTGAAAGTTTCAGGTCTTTTGGCAGAAGCACGAGCTGGCGCAAAGGACTTGAAATTTGTATGGAGATTTTCGGAAAAATGTATGAAAAATCGACATACTTTCACTCTTTGTGTTCTAAAATATGTATCTGGTATGCTAAAAAGCTCAGAATTTCAGAAATTGTAGTCCAAACAATGACAAACAAGTTTGTATAAGATTGTGATGCAATACGAGTTGACTGTGATGAGTTATTTGCAATTGAATGTGTGCTTTTTTCGCATTCCTTTGATATATCGTGTACGGTGTATCAGCTAATAGAATTTCAAATGACAGCTGGTATCAAATTAAATGAAAAAAATCAGGTTTTTTACGTTTTAATAATTGTTTTATAGGACCGCAAAAAATATCTGAAAAAAATGAGTTGAAAATATTGGGAATAATTGTCAAAGACAATTATAAAGAAATGGTACGTCTAAATTATGAAAAATTAATAAATACTCTCAGAAAAACTAGCCACATGCATAATACAAGGAAATTGAATCTGATGGAGAGAATTTTCATTCTCAACACGTATTTATTATCAAAGTTATGGTACGTAGCACAACTTCTTGCCCCAGATAACCTTCACCTGGCTCAAATAAAAAAAAAATTGTGGATTCTTCTTATGGAATACGCAATTTTTCAAAGTTGGTAGAAATCAACTGTATCTGGATTACTCCAAAGGAGGCTTAAAACTTATAGACCCGGAAAGTCAGTGTAAAGCACTTTTTGTTAAAAGATTACTAACACAAGATGATTCTAGATTCAAACACTTTTTGTTAAAAAATGATTTGAAAGGTTTAACTACAAACTTTAAGAAATGGATTAACGCTGCAAAACTTCTCCCACAAGATATAGTCTATACAAATCGTGAACTTTATGGAAAATTCGTATCAGATTTTCAAGTAAGACCCCAGATAGAAGAAAAATATCCTGAATTATGGTGGGAAAATATATGGGAAAACATTAGTAAAAATTATCTGACTCCAGAAGCAAAATCTTGGGTTTTCCTAGTTTTCAATGATGTTATTGCTAACAAAGTTAAAATGTACAACTATACTAACAAAGTTGATAGTCCTCTTTGTGATTTATTTGGGAAGCCAGATACTAACATTCATCGAATCAAAAAATGTGTGAATTCTAATGTGGTATGGAGTTGGGTTAAAAAATTGTCGTTTATAACCTTAATCTAAATTTAAACTCTCCAGATGAAATTTTGTATAATGGGGTGTCTGATAAAAATTATAAAAAGGAAGCTGCTCTTTGGTTAGTTGTCGAAGCCATAGCTTACAATATTGTTCATTATAAGAATCCAAGTTTGTTTTGTTTCCAGAAAATAGTTAGGGATTATAGATGGAATAATAGAAAAATATTTTAACATCATTTCAAATCGTACCTTGATATATGTTGAGGCAACATTTATCAAGAGAGTTATACCTATTTACTACTAATCATGTATGAATGTTTAATACTAGATATGTTGTGTGTACCTGATCAGAAGGAAAAAAACAAAATTATATCAAGATGAGATATTTTGATACTCATTTTTTTCTATCTAAATAAGTTATAATTCAGTACTCGTAGGATGTTAAAATATCTCAAATTATATCAAAAAATCTATACGATCATAGCTAAATTATATCAGTTTTTGATATGCTACGATCAAGATTATATCTCGTTCAGATAGCATAGTTTGATATTAGGCAGAACAAAGCCTATCAGAATTATAACTTATCTAGATATGCATGCTTCGAAAAAACTTTCTAGTGGAATGCCAATGACCCACATTATTTGCTAAAACCATGTTCCATTTATGGTTTCCGGAAATTTGGATTCTATTTCAAGAATCTGTTGAGCGAAACTCATTGAAGTACGGTTTGGGCCGTTGACTTCGATGTCCGTGTTTCAGAAAAAGTTGTTCGTATATCAAAATAAGATATAATCATTTTATTTAAGGACAATCCGAAAAAAATCTTTATCATTGAAAATGAGCTCAACCCCACCCGATCAGGAGAGCATATCAAAATAATAACTCAAACGTATCTCACCAAGATATTTATATCTGATTCAGTTATAATTAAGTACTCCAAATTTTCGATTTCAAGATTCTCCAATCTGAATTATATCTTATTCTAATTAATAGACTTGAATGGGGTTGAGCTTATTTTCAATGATAAAGATTTTTTTCGGATTGTCCTAAAATAAAATGATTATATCTTATTTTGATCTACGTACAACTTTTTCTGAAACACGGACATCGAAGTCAACGGCTCAAACCTTACATTAACGAGTTTCGCTCAACAGATTCATAAAATTGAATCAAATTTTTGGGAAACCAAAAATGGGGCATGGTTTTATCAAATAATGTGGTTTATTGACCTTCCACTAGAAAATTTTCTCGAAGCACTCATATCTTGATAAGTTATAATTTTGATATAATTTGTTCTGTCCAATATCAAACTATGCTATCTGAACGAGATATAATCTTGATAGGAGCATATCAAAAACTGATATAATTTAGCTATGATCGTATAGATTTTTTGATATAATTTGAGATATTTTAACATCCTACGAGTACTGAATTATAACTCATTTAGATAGGAAAAAATAAGTATCAAAATATCTCATTTTGATATAATTTTGTTTTTCCCTCCTGATCGGGCATTCATGTCTGTCAATCAGAATAAGATATAATTCATATTGGAGAAACTTAAAATCAAAAATTTTGAGTACTTAATTGTGGTATTCCGATCTGAGCGTGTAGCCGATCTGAACGTGTAGCTTATTTGACTTCGCCTGTCAATCGGGCAACACTGCGTCGCCGACGCGGCCGTCGGCGCCGCCACAGCAAATCGTCATCGAGTCGAATGCGGCGAAGCAAAGAATCGTCCATTTCTCCGTTGGACGTGCAGGCGAGCAGGTGTGTGGACACGCTGGGCGGTTTTCTCCCGAGTTGGCGCAAACTAGAAGAGCCACAATGGCGACCGAAGCAGGCTTTAAAATTAGAAAAGAACCTTCCTTTTTTTTGTTTCGGGAGAAAACCGTCCAACGTGGTAGTTTTTTTTTCCTCAGTTTTAAGTGCGTGTGTGCGTAAAGTGAAAAAGTGCGGAAAACCGGATCGTCTTCATTGGGATTAGGTACTCGGTAAGTCCACAAACATCCATTTTGTTTTCTTTTACCATGAACACGTGGTGGCGTCTATTTGGAAAAGTGATTTTGCCAATTATATAGTGAAAATATCACAATCAAAAATCTTTGAAAGAATAATAAATTGTTTTAATTCTTTCTTTCACTTTCGGAAGTGTGTGGATATAAATTTATCTTACTAAAAAATTGAGTTATGAAACACTTCATTCCATTGCCACTTTGTTTAAAGAACAAAATCACTTTTCGTTCATCACCCAACGCCGCTGGTGAACACAGCGCTTACTTTCGGTTGTTCTAGCACGGTGTGAGAAGCATTTTCTCTTGACGGATTGACAGCGTACCTTGTCCGATGATAATCTGCACTTATGTCCTCTGGATGAAATTTAAGTTTTGCTACTTTTAAAGCATCAAATTATTTTGACTCGCATCCATTTACAAAAAAAAACAACACCAAATCAATTGATCACTCTACTCCTTTTATTATGTATCCTTTTTCTATGTCGACAGGTTAAATCTTTTCAACAAAAAAAAATAAAATAAAATAATTATCATAATAATGAGGTGAAAATAACCAAAAAAAAAAATACCAATCACTGGGCAGCATTCCATTGGCTGAAATAACGATTCAAACTATAAAATAATTAAACAGCAGCTCAAACTCTTCCCTACAGAAAGGCGACTTACCCATAAAAATTCCTTATTCAAGATGGGTAAACATATTTGGTTCAACTTTTCTAGATGGGAAAATGCGTCATAATTATAAAGGCTTTATTCTGACACCGATTTAGTTACATATTTTTGGAAGCAGAAATTATATTCTATCATAATTAAAATTCAGACTCCAAATATTTCGTACTTTAAACTTCAAACTTAAGCAATCGAAGTTTGTGATTCTAACCTTCACAAGTCCAAATATTGATCTTTTGATTTCTTTTAAGCTTAAAAGTTCAATCCAATTATCTTTTTCTAATTTCGTCTAAAATCGTCACAATTAAAAAAAACCTTTAAAAAAATGAAAAAAACAGCGTTTAAATACTCCTCTACTGTGAGAGGGCAAAACCTTTCCGGGTCACCTTGAAATGGGTTCTCAAAGAAAATAAAGTTGCTTGGCTATAATGATGAAGAGAATAAATCAAACCAACCTTCATTCACCAAACAGAAACACAAAGAAGATCATTGATGTAGTGTAGATCGACTATGAAAAAACGAACCGGACCCAACATGAGCATGAAGATAAAATTCGTAGCTGACTTCACGGGTTGGAACAACCGTCAACGTGAAACGGGACGTTCACTATATTAACGCGGTGTGGAACAACCGTCAACGTGAAACGGGACGTTCACTAAATTAACACGGTGTGGAACAACCGTTGATGTGGAATGGGACTTCTACAGAACGGGTTGGAACAACCGTCAGCTGTGAAACGGGACGTTCACTTAATTGACACGGTGTGGAACAACCGTTGATGTGGAATGGGACTTCTACAGAACGGGTTGGAACAACCGTCAGCTGTGGAACGGGACGTTCACTTAATTGACACGGTGTGGAACAACCGTTGATGTGGAATGGGACTTCTACTGAACGGGTTGGAACAACTGTCAGCTGTGAAACGGGACGTTCACTTAATTGACACGGTGTGGAACAACCGTTGATGTGGAATGGGACTTCTACAGAACGGGTTGGAACAACCGTCAGCTGTGGAACGGGACGTTCACTTAATTGACACGGTGTGGAACAACCGTTGATGTGGAATGGGACTTCTACTGAACGGGTTGGAACAACTGTCAGCTGTGAAAAGGGACGTTCTCTTAATTTTCACGGTATGGAACAACCGTTAATATGAAAGGGACTTACATAGAATGAATTAAAGATGGGTTTGAACAACCTTAATCATATCCCGTATGCATCGAAATTAAATGGCATAGAACTATCCCTGATGTGGGATGGGACTTCCAGAGGAGAAAATTTAAATGCATTGGAACTATCGTCATTGCGGAAGGGAACCCCTACAAAGTATAATCCAATCGACCCAGTTAATTCCTACGTTTAGATGGTATGGGACATCCACATAAAGCCTAATAAAACAAAAAATATTGAATTCTAATTAGCAATAATCAGGCATTTGCTCACATTGATACTTTATTTTCATGATAAGACACCATTTATCTAAACAAAATATTCTGTGACGAATACTACATACAACCGTTTTTTTTTTCTCAACAACAAATAACAAATAACCAGGCATACAAAATGGAAGAATCGGGAAAATTTGTGAGAAACCCAGCCGTTTCAACAGAAGAAGTAATGTCGGAAGAAGGAGACACTTTTGAAAGCGATTGCGACGACAATGAGAGTGTATCATCGGAATCACTAGTGGAACAAGCTACTGACACGCATTATAGACCTAACCGTGAATCCGAGAAGCCTTACTGTGCAAACGAATCGACTAACCAGTTGTCTAACTCTCCACACCCCATCGAACAATCGCAAAACGACCAAGTCTCGTCAATGCTCTCCCACCTTCGAACCGAAATGGCTAACCTTGTCCAGGTCATTAAGGACCACTCTATACCGATTCAAACCAAAATTTCGGTCGGACAAGAATCGTGGGATCTGTCCAAATCATTGCCGGTTTCCAATGTTGGAAACAATTTTATTAAATGGGAACCAATCCAACCATTTCCGAAAAATGTACCATCCAGTCGCATGTGGGAAATGTGGTCGAAATATGTCGAGCATTTCGAATTAGCTTCTTCCTTACGGAATATTTCCGACCAAACCTATCGAGCAAGACTGCTATACTTCTCAATAGGAGATGAGCTACAGAGCATTATCCGAGCAGCGCATTTGTTACCTAAACTTGATGACCCAAATTGTTACACTGCCTTGATCGACAATATAAATAATCATTTGAAATCAATGATGGACCCCGCAGCAGAACATGCCTCATTTGGTCAAATGAGGCAACTGGCTGGAGAAACGACGGTAACATTCCATGCGCGTCTTATGGACAAGATTAGACTCTGTAATTTTGGATCTACAGAGTCAGATAGAACATTTGCAGTGCGCAACCAACTAATTGCTGGAATGACTAATAAAAAACTAGCAATGTCGGCAAGAATATCAAATCTTGACCTGTCTACCATCATACAACAAGCGACACGATATGAAGCTCACTCTGTCCCAGATACCCTCGAGACAATATCTTATAGAGAAGATCCCCAGGAAGGTACCTCAAGAGGACCAATGATTGCAGCAATCGATCAGAGACGTCAATGGCGAAATTCAAAAGCGAGGCACGGCCAAGGGCGACGAAACCGCTGCCCTAACTGCAACGAGTTGTCCCATATTGGGTTCTCGTGTCCAGCTAAAAACGAATACTGTGACTACTGCGATATAAAAGGTCATCTCGAGGTAACTTGCCGTAAAAAGAGGAAAGATTCCTATCAGAATCAACATCGAGATAACTTCCGAGGACATCCGAGAACGAATCAGCAGAAGGCTAACCGCTACCATCCATTCCAAGACAGAAACCGGGAAGGCTTTCAACAGCGCAACAGCATCCAAAATCGGTCGTACCAGAACCAACGTCCGAATGTTAACAGCGCTAAGGCAGAAAAACAGTCCTTCAATGTATCCCAGGGAAACGTAGAACATGAAGAAAAGGTATAAACAGAATTGTTATTGCATTCATTTCTAAATCATTAAAGTTCATCAAATAAAACCCCCCTAGAAAACTAATACCAATGGTTTCTTCTTTTATACCCTCGAGTCATTCACGTTTTTCTTCTACCTCTCTCCTTCTTGTTTTTACTCCTCGTCATTCGATGCGTATGGTTTCCTTGATCATAGAAAATTCACACTCTTTCATTGAAAGACGTACTTATTCCGTGTCGGATTGGAGGATCAACCGTTTTGAAGTTCCTAGTAGATTCTGGTTCCGACGTTAACATTATAGGAGGAGCAGACTGGCACCATATGAAGACAAATCCCGATTCGCAAAATATAATCATGAAACAGCATGGAAATCAAAATTCATACACACTACGAGCCTATGCAGCTCATCAACCGTTGGAAGTAGAGCACGCTTTTACTACCTCTATAAAAGTTATTGGGTCAAGATCACCTCCCATCATACGGAACTTTCTGGTGGTACCCGCTGGTAACCGTTCTATTTTGAGTAGAGAAACTGCTAGTGATTTGAAACTCCTCCAAGTCGGAATAGACGTGTACGCTTGTGAAATCCCCGTTTCAGTTAAGCCATTCCCAAAGATGCCTGGAGTCCTTGTAAAGTTCAGCATCGATAAGTCGATCCCCCCCGTTAGAAATGCATATTATAATGTTCCAGCGGCTTACAGATCCGGAGCTAGGCTCCGACTTAAAGAAATGGAGCAACAGGGAATTATCGAGAAAGTTTTCACAGCCCCAAAATGGATAAGCGGAATGTCGGCCGTAGCTAAAGGAAAAAACGATTTCCGACTAGTAGTTAATATGCGGGCCCCAAATAAAGCTATAAAAAGGGAGTATTTCCGCCTCCCCCTTATCGAAGAAATGAAAGTCAAACTAAACGGGGCAAAATTCTTTACCAAGCTCGATTTAACGAACGCTTTCTATCACTTGGAATTGGCAAAAGAGTCCAGAGAATTAACAACGTTTTTGGCTGAGTGTGGCATGTTCCGCTTTAGGCGTCTTATGTTTGGTGTTAACTGTGCGCCAGAAATCTTTCAACGCGAAATGACGAGAATACTCGAAAACATTGAAGACGTAATAGTATATATCGATGATATTCTCGTATTTTCTCATTCATTGGATAAACTTAACCAAACAGTCGCACAAGTCTCCGAGATCCTTAGGAACAACAATCTGTCATTAAACTATGCAAAATGTGAGTACGATAAAACTCGTATTAAGTTCCTCGGACACGAAATCGATCAAATGGGATTCCACATCGAAGAACAGAAAGTCAAGAGCATTCGTCAATTTCGAGAACCGTCAACATCCTCTGAACTACGGAGCTTTCTTGGGCTAGCGGCATTTATCAGCCCATATATCGACCATTTTTCGGAGATTACCAGCGCGTTGTGGCCAGTCGCAACTACCAAGTCCTGGAAATGGGGTCCGGAACAAGCCGAAGCATTCGAATCGGTGAAGCGAAAAATTATCGAATGCACAATAACTTTAGGGTTCTTTTCACACTCCGACACAACAGTTCTTTATACAGATGCTAGTCCAAAAGCACTTGGAGCAGTGCTGGTGCAAGAGCCCCTCGAAAAAACACCTCGCATAATAAGTTTTGCAAGCAAGGCTCTAACGGAAACTGAAAGAAAATATGCTCAAAATCAAAGAGAAGCATTGGCCGCCGTGTGGGCTGTGGAGCATTTTTCGTATTTCCTGCTCGGTATGCACTCCTACTTTTATTCTTTTTAATCTACTTATTCACAGAAAAATTTTTAAACAACCTGATTACTTGTTTTACATAGGTAGGCATTTCGTTTTACGGACGGATGCTCAGGGGATAACATTTATCTTGGACAGATCTCGCGAAAACTCCAAAAGAGCCCTCACTAGGGCGGACGGTTGGGCCCTCAGACTGTCCTTATGACTATACGATTGAATTTGTAAAAGGGAGGTACAACATTGCTGACCCGTCATCCAGACTCTATAACGGAGTAGACAGCGCATTCAACGAAAACGAAAGCCCCTGGGAAGTTGCTACCGTAGAAGCTAATGCAGTACAGTTTCTTACCGAACGGGAGATCAAAACGGCTTTAGCAAAAGACCAAATATTGTTAGATGTAATGAATGCTTTGGAAACAGAACAGTGGGCAAAAGATCTGAAAAGATTCCGTTTGATTGCCGACGAATTGTCCGTAAGAAATGGCATCTTAGTTAAAAACGGATGCTTTGTCGTTCCAGAAGAACTACGCAAAAAGGCTCTAACTGTAGCTCATGAAGGTCATCCATCGATAGAAAAGCTAAAAAGCATATTGAGAGAACGGGTATGGTGGCCTGGGATGCCAAAAGATGCCGAAAATTGGGTTAAATCCTGCGAAATATGTGCGACAAATGGAATACCCGAACGCGTTACCCCTATGGCCCGAGTATTAGCTCCTAAAGAAGTTTGGGAAATGATAGCCGTAGATTTTAATGGCCCCTACGCGAAATTCGGTGGAATTTATATCCTAGTGCTAGTAGATTACCTTTCAAGATATATATTTGCTAGAGTCGTCAGATCCACGAGTTTCGAGAGTACAAAGAAAGTATTTGAAGATATTTTTGATAAAGAGGGTTTCCCAAAACAAATAAGGTCAGACAATGGTCCCCCTTTTAATGGACAAGAATATAAACAGTACTGTGCACAAAGAGGAATTGAAATCACATATTCAACCCCGTTATTCCCTCAGCAAAATGGTTTAGCTGAAAACTGCATGAAACTCATTAACAAAGCAATGATTGCGGCATCCTCCTCAAAGAACAATTATCACGAAGAACTTCAGTCAGCAATACACGCCCATAACTCAGCCGCCCATTCCATCTTGAAGGTGGCTCCGGAGGAAGTAATGCATGGCAGAAGAATAAGAAGGGGTCTACCACTTTTTCAATACGCCTCAACGCACCACGACCACGATATTCTTTCATCTAGAGACAAAGAAGCCAAATTAAAAGGGAAAATGAAGGAGGATGCACGCCGTGGCGCCAAACCGTGCCGCATACAGCGTGGTGATAAAGTTATCATCGAGAGATTTCCAAGAGCAAAAGGAGAATCCCGTTTCTATCCTAAACAGTATACAGTTCTTGAAGAAGAAAACGGTAACTTGCTTTTATCAGACATTGACGGCCTTACTTTAAAACGACACGTCTCGCAAACAAAAAAGGTTGTGCCCTGGAGAAGTACTGACACAGATTCAGAGATACATTCAGATCTTCTAACCATTCCTTCAACTAACATAAACAACCCTGAAATTAATCCTGAAGATATCCCACTTCAACATCGCCCTGCAAGAGAGAAGCGCGCCCCTGGCTACTTGCAACAGTATGTTAGATTGGTCGAAACAGAACTTGCCGATTTATCTAAGTCTCGAATGTCAAGTGCACCCAACAAACTTCAGTAAACAACTACCATCGAATACAATATACTTTCCCTTAAAAAAATCCGAATCTCTTCAATTTGTTAGATATTTTAAGCTATTCCTTGAATTGTTAATAAAATCTTCATTTTTCCAGAGAAGAAGTGAGATGTGGTATTCCGATCTGAGCGTGTAGCCGATCTGAACGTGTAGCTTATTTGACTTCGCCTGTCAATCGGGCAACACTGCGTCGCCGACGCGGCCGTCGGCGCCGCCACAGCAAATCGTCATCGAGTCGAATGCGGCGAAGCAAAGAATCGTCCATTTCTCCGTTGGACGTGCAGGCGAGCAGGTGTGTGGACACGCTGGGCGGTTTTCTCCCGAGTTGGCGCAAACTAGAAGAGCCACATTAATTATTACTGAATCAGATGTAAATATCTTGGTTAGATACGTTTGAGTTATTATTTTGATATGCTCTCCTGATCGGGTAGGTTAAGAGATTGTTTAATAAAAATTAATTAAAAAAAAAGCTAATAATCGCACTACTTTAACGCATAGTTTTTCAAACCTTTCTTTCAAATTTTGCAAAGATATTTGTTGTAAGATAAGCTACAACTTTGCCGAGTACACAAACTTTCGATCTGTTATTCTCACTGTGTGACAATGCGATCAAGTTAGTACTAATAATCCACCACCGTTCAAGATATATCGATGAAATGCGAAAAAAAAATCACACATTCAATAACTCATTACAGTCAACTTGTACCGCGTCACAATCTTCTAATAATTTGTTTGTCATTGTTTGAACTACAAATCCTGAAATTCTGAGCTTTCTAGCATACTAGAAACATATTTTAGCACACACACAGTGAAAGTATGTCGATTTTTCATACATTTTTTTCCGAAAATCTCCATACAAATTTCAAGTCCTTTGCGCCAGCTCGTGATTCTGCCTAGTGGCCTGAAACTTTCAGAAAGTCATTTTTCATCTGAATGCACAATTCTAGGGGATGCCGCGTTGAAAAAAATGTTGTAAAAATCATCCCATACAAATTTGGGCAAGTCTAATGAGGATGCATCCGTCGTACTTCGTTAGAACCTTGTTGTATAATTTCTGGGCCCGTTCTTTGGCTTCTACATTCTTCTTTAATATCCGGTTTGGTTGCTTACTGGTCCGATAAGATAATATTCCTTGGCGCAGACGAATCCTTCTGACGGGACACCGGTCGGCATTGAATTTCTTGGCGATGTCATAGTCCGACTGCCCTGGGTTTACCTTGATCGTTCTCAACACCTTAAAATGGAGTTTCCGATCCTTAGGTCCATTATAACACTTGGTATGAACCTGCCGATTGATAGTATACATCTCACAGAACCATTTGAAAACGCTGCTTACGGACGATTTGACCACTTTTACAGATTTCGCGATACTTGAACTCGACCACGTCGGGTTTTTGACGGGGGTGTCCAAAATTAATTTTCGTCTCGCGGTTTTCATCACGTGTAAGTTTTTTGGAACAAAACAAACTGTAATGAAATTTTCAGCACTGATACAGGAAACATTTCCGAACAAAGTACTGCCAAAACATTCCAGATCCGACTACTAGGAGCGCAATGGTGTAATAAACAGTGCGTCTAGATTTTGGGTGATCCATGCTCTACAATGGTGGCGGATAGCAGAGACTAGGAAAAATACAGTTCAAATCTATTTCAATGGAAAATCCAACATCGTTTACTTGGGAGAGTTGCTATTTAATACATGTTAAAGCATCATAAACTTGAAAATTTGATGCGAGAAAGCCGTTTATAAATTGTTTGAAATCGTTTTCTTGTTTATTTTATTTCAGCAAGTTATTATTTAATATTCTATAAGTTTTTAATTTTAAAAAAATCTACTGTGTTGAATTGTTCATTGTATTTTTATATCGCTAAATTTGATAAAGATTGCATTAATACTTTAAATGGGTTTCCACTCTGCTCCAATGAATAACCGTCGTTGAATAATTTATGGTACATGCATGTTTGTTCACACATGTATATTTTGTGTTTATTTAAATAGTATTATGCTTCTTAAAATCCTAACAAAATTGATCAATTCAGATCTGTATCCTTTTATAAATTTTTAAGAAAAATTGTTTCATATGTTTATGGAAATATGTATAGCAGTTATATATCATCATATTTAATACATTATTATTTTATATAGGTGCCGTCTCGTCTATGGCCGGACAACATCGATTTTTCGAAAACACAATATCCGAATCATGTTTAACATCATGGAAATACAGTAAATTGCAATTTGATATGGTGTTTATAATATGGTAATCCAATCTGAAAAGGTAATTCAATGATAGGCATCGAAAGCTTTTGCCTAGTAGCTCGGAGAGGATCGCTTAAACTTTGCATTTATATTATGGTCAGTTTTTAAGGCTTGTCAAATGTGAATTGCTCATAAGCGTCATTGTTGGTTGGTTATCTTTCGACTACAGTAGATGTAAGATAACAAAACGGAAGTTCAAACGAAATATTAGGAAAATAAAAAAAACATTTGTCTGAGTATAGACCATATTGTTGGGAATCCGGTCATTAAGAAAATATTCAAAATTAAACTTTATTTCAACTTTAAATTTGAAACTTTTTTTCATCTCTATAGCACCCTGGCAGAAGATAAGGAGAAGAAACTAAATTATTTTGTTCCTCTGATTAACTTTAAATTTTGCCGTCCGGTCATTGACAATTTATATCTATGTTGTATTTTCAAAACAAATGTTTCATTCTGGTTTGTCAAAAAACTCAACACATAGAACACAAGACCTGTGCAAGTGATTTGAGTCATCGGTGCAATTTCCACAACTATTTTTTGGTTGACCTACTAATATTATACCTGAGGAATCTAGCTATCCTGGGATCAGCCAGCCGAGCTGTTAAAAATTTACAACGTTTAAGAAGGCTACTGTTTTTCCAATCATCATCACTTTTCAAAACTCAAACTATGCACCGAGCCACAGTCAGCGTTCATCAGTAGGCTGATAACCGTCATGTATGTAGGTATGTTGGTTATTCACCATGGGTGCACGGATTCACCGCAGTTTCTGCCTAAGTATGTGATCACATGCATTATTGCAGATTATTAAGTTCGACAAATCTCCAATGCAACGCGTACACCATACCCGGACGCCATGGCTTCGTATGAACTGTTATTTTTTTTTTGTTTCGATAATAGTCGTTTTACCATCTTTATGGCATTCGCGACTTTATCAACGTTACAGTTGGCGGATCGTTATTGAGAAACTATCAGGTTTAACTGTGTTCGATGTTTACTCTTGGGCTCGAACTCGCGGACATCTGCTCAGGAGACATCAGACTTGCCAACTGAGCTATATCACAAGCCCTAAAGTGAACTGTTATGGAGTGAATGTATTGTGTTAATGTAGGTTTATTTTGGAAGAACGAGTCAATCAGGTGGGCTAGTTTACTTACAGGTATTCCGGCATCCGTGTATATATCTGGCCAGCTGGCAACTGATTGAACATTCATATTATATAGTCAGTTATATAAAGAAACACATCTTACCTGTCGGCCAATTATGGGATTCGAACCCAGCACGCCTGGCATACTAAAACCAGACTCGCCCAGCCTATCCACTAGACCACATCGGCGCTCATCAGTAGGCTGATAACCGTCATTGCTGAAAACTAAGTGAAAGTTAGCATAGTAAACACTCAATATCATTGGTTTCCATTGAATTGATAGCCTGCTAAAATTTCGCTTCCATGCTGGTTGTTGATATTTAAATGTTGTTAGATTTGCAATTTTGTATTGAAACTCAAATCTTGAGAACTAAAAACCCTACCTCGCTTTTAGAACTTTTTATCATGGAAACATCAAATCTACGATCTAATTAAAATCTAACAGTGAAAATAGAAAAGCTTAAGAATGAACTGATTAAAATATGAAATGAACAAAATATTACTATGAAATGAACAAGTAATATCTAACATTTCGCCAAAATTTCAGCTGTGACGCATGCTTAACATCAGTTTCTACCATTTTCAATTAAATTATACAAAAATGTTGCAAGTGGAACTGAAATACAGCTAAATACATAAATATGCGCGTTAGCCTGCCCAGTTTCGAAACACGGCTATTTTGACTATTTTTACTGTAAAATCTTTTTCTCGAAAACTGTAAGAGATTTCAGCAGAAAAATTGCTTTAACGTAGGCTTGCCAGACACTTTCAGAAAAAAGCGGGACATATCACGAAAAAAAGCGGGACACAGCCAAAAAAAGCGGGACATTTGAGAAGTTCTTAAAAAAGCTTAGTTGTATAGCCAAACTTATTCGTATACAATCAGCCAAAGTTGTTCATAGAAAGTACACTAAGTTTTTGCTACGCGGATTAATTTTGCTCAGTTTTTTACATTCACATTTATTTCCAACGGTTCTCGCGAATTAACACGTTATTCAAAGTCTTACATGTAAACGGCGGATTTAATACCGCGTATAAAACCTTTGTGTAGTGTTGATACATACTTCAAACTTGTTTCTAAAATGTGAAAACTCAAGAAAATTACCATCATTATATTCTTTGGACAATTGAGTCTATAAAAGTGGTGTATAAAAAAAGCCAATTTATTAAAGATTTCGGCGAAAAATTAAAATCTTTAATGGTTTAACTTAAACAATAGTTTCTTCAAAGTTATTTACATTTCATTGGTTGAACATGCTCCAAAGACGCTTAACTGCATCAGAATCTTACAATAATGCTTAGAAAATAGGAGTTATTTCGTATTGTTTTATAAAAACTATTGAAAATGCTGCTTATTTTGAGGAAAACACGCATTGGAAAGATTTTCTGAGTTGAATAAATGAATTCAAATTGAAGCTAAAGATTGATTTTTAGTGTAAGTCAGCAAAATTAGTAAAAGTTTTCCAAGAAAAAAAGCGGGACTTTTTGAGGAAAAAGCGGGACGGCGGAACATTCAACAAAAAAGAGGGACATGTCCCGCTTTTGCGGGACGGATGGCAACCCTATTTTAACGTATATAGGACCGGAATAAGCCATCGGGGGCCCGGGGCAATTTTTCTCGGGAGGCTCATTGGATCCGACTTTTTAAAAATGCTATCCCAGAGAATACAAAACCTTAAAACGTGCTAAAGAACTGGAGACTGGAGACTAAACTGTCTTCAAATAGCCATGTTTTCTGGGTGGAAGATATTTTCAGGTATCTTGAAATAAAAATTATTAATTAATTAATTGCAAACATTGCGGAAGAGTTAAGGTATTTCTCAAATCTGAAAGCTCTGATTTGAGCTGTAAAATGAAAAATTCAATTCTCAGCTTTTTAATACCCTTATCACCAACTAAAATTCACTGATTTAGATAAATGACCCGATAGATGTTTTTAATGATTTTTATTACATCATAAATCAGTTTGTGCTTCATCGTGAAATATTTACCTATTGACAATTAGTAAGAATCATGAAGATTTAAAACATAGAATACAAAATTAAAAAAAGAATGAACCATATAAATAAATTAAAATTCCATACAGATACAGATAAAAGAGTTTAGGAATTCAAAACTTCAGGTTATATTTAGAACTACAATTCAGTGTCTCAAATCTTAATCATAGTTTCAAATCAAGTTTTGAGAAACGAAATATGAATTTATTTTAATAAAAGAGATTCAAAGCTACAAGCAGAAATTGCACCAAATGTGAATTTCTATTTTGAATCATTGAAACACAGAAAAAAGTTTTCCTGAGATGATTATAAATATGATTTTGATCAGATAAAAAAAATTGTTGAATTGATATTCTAAATGTGACAAAAGTTTCATTCGATGCCCTCAAAGCCAAAGGTATATAAAAATCAATTAGCATTGAAATCATATAAGGAATCCAAATGAGTTAAGTACCTTAAATAAAGATCCTGAGTTCTCAAAATTTAGAAAACTATGAAAAGGAACTCTAGTACCTGAAGAAACAACACAAGATATGAAAATCTCAATGAATTTAATCTGGGAAAAGATATGATTGAAAACATATAAATATTCATGTTAAGAGAATTATTCATTGATATGAGCAACTCAACTATGAGATTGTTTTCGTGATAATTTGAGAATGATCATTTGAAAAATTATATGCACAATTCAGGGTATTTACTACATGATGAAATTTAGGATAAATCATTAGAAAATGGTTCAATACGAATTTCAAGTCTTAGACAGAAATTGGGATGGAAATTTAATAAAGAATCGATTGGTCCAATTTAAGCAACTACAGTTTTTTTTCAAGATTTTATTTTCAAAATAGGGAGGAAAAGGGTTAAGAATTTATAAACCAACGGAAATTTCAATAATAATTATTGAAAACTGAAAAGTTAAAAGAATATTCGGTAATCACCCGGTTACTTACCGGATTAATTTCTGAAATGTTTATGATAAAGCTTCTCAGTTCTCTCAGCACTGTGAACCAGTTTTGGCGAAATAAGCTGCTATTTTAGTGCAGTAACCATTACTTGGAAAGTTAGCGTAATAACAAACATTATTATGGTGCAAGTCGTTTGTATTTAATAAAACTGGTGAGATTTTTTTTCTTTTTTTATCTTATATGTTTCGATAAAAAAATAAAAATTCGAGGTGCTTAGCCTCTTATTTAGTTGTTAAATTTCAAGTTTTCATTCCGAGTTTTTAGTTTCGATTTCTTTTCATAGATTTGTAGTAGTATGATAAAAGTAATGTTGAAACTTTGTTTCTCTCGGGGTCCCTCCCTAAGCCAGGGGGAGTGGGGGAATTGCCCCTATTGCTCCCCCCCCCTTCAATCCCACCTTGTAATTATATAAAACAGATATCTGCTCTCGTGCATACAGCTATCAGTCTTCTATCTATAGGGATTTGGGAGAAAATAAGTATTCTCCTTAGTATACGCATTTAGCTGGTGAATAAAACTGTATGGGAGCTCTTCCCCCGTTTTTATCGCCTCACTGGAAAGGGGTACCAAATAAGACTTGATAAAAAATTCTCGCAATCAAATATCTTCCGATGTCAAATTTGGTTTCATTTGCTTTATTAGTTCTCGAGCTATTAAATCATATTTCACTTGTTTAAGAGCCTCCTTCCTTCTCTTCAACTTATTCCAAAATATATAAAAAAATATAAGTGACTTATTTGCATTACAATATATGAGTGTCTTACAATTGCATTTTGTAAGTTTTAAATATTTTTTGTAAACCAATTCGATAAGATCCGAGACAACGCCAAACACTTTTCTTGTTTGATTTTCGCTCCTCGATTTCCATTCAAAGGAAACAAACACGCGCTCCGAAATACGGTTCCCAAGTTTTTGTCGCCAATGATACTTGACCCGGTCCTTATTGTTGTCCCCAGTTGTGCCTTGGGTCCACCCGAGTTTTCCCCCATTGTAGATTATATTTTCCACTTCGCTTAGAGAGTGAGAGAGTGTACAAAAAAATCGAAAATTTCCACTCCACCTACACTTCTTTTTCTCTTGGGACGAACGACGTTGTTAATTGTTTATGAAGTGCAAATTGAAGTGGGCTCTCGGAAAATATCTACGCCTCCAGGGCGGGAGGCAAAATCTATTGTGATATCGACTGGTTGGTTAGTTGAGGAAAAAAAAATTAAATGCGATTTAGGTAGGTGTTGATTATAGGAACGATAAGCTGCTATAACTTTTCCGCTTCTCTAGATGAAGCGTTAGTAAGAATCTGTTAATTGGTACTCAGACAGCTTAGATGATGAAGATTAAGGTGTTCGTTTTGAGGGTTTGTCTTTGAGGCGGGAAATTTTATCCTTTCTTGAAAATCGTATATGGCTGTCAAATATTAATTTTGAGGAATCCTAATTGTTTCTCCATCCAAATCCAAAGACTTGCAGAGATTACAAAATGGGTTATGATAAAGTTCTGCAAACAAGAATCAACCTTCTCAAATTTACTCCAAAACTGTAAGTTTACCCAGCTTAAAGTATGAATTGTTGTTTAATTGCGTGCTTGTTTGATGTAAATTTCAATCACGCAAACATAATCGTTTCAATCAAAATTCAGCTAGTAAGGTAGAACGAAAATACTGTGTTCCACAGAATGGATTTATCACACTTATCACGTTGATCCATAGACTTCAATTTTGAATTATTTTTCATAAAAACAACTTATATATTATTTCAACATTAACATATTTGTCATGCCATTTTGATTTAAACCGAAATGTTTACATACCTACAAATTATTCCTAATCAATGAAAAGGTTTCTAAACAAATGCTGCCATCAAACTGGAGCCTGTTTATTTTTTAATTTAGGCTTCAAAAAATAATCAACACATTTGCCTACTAACTCCGTCATGTAGGCACGACTAAGCCATCCCTTTTCTAATTATTTATGGCTTTGGTGCCAACATCGGAACAGGTGTGTACCTACTTGTACATACTTGTTTAACGCCGCTTTAACTTTCGTGCCCTTTCATCGAGCGGTATTTGTGTTAATCAAAAATTCTGGCCGAATATGGCCGATTCTCCCTGAATCTGAAGGTAGAAAGGAGAAAACCCATCATAATCCAACAGAGAGTGGTGTAGGTGGATGGTGTGCAGCAAGCAGAATGCAAATTCCATTTGCATTCGAAATTAGCTCCCGCAAATGTAATTACCGAGCAAAAGCAGCAGCAGCAGCAACGGACTTCGTCTCATTTTAACATGATGATTGGTCATCTCATAAACAAATATGTAGGGACCTACCAAACCTTTTCCCCTCCGTTCTGGCTTTGGTCGCGTGAAAATTAGTTATGAGGTCGGAAGAAAAAAAAAAACGCTGGTTAGGAAAAATTGCACTCCTTTTGCAAGAGGGAGAGAGAGAGCGTTGGTAGAAAAAAAATCCGAAACCCACAACAACTTTCGGTTGATTCTTGTGGGATGATAAAATTTTAATTGACTTGTCAGCTGCAAGGCGACTTGCGGAAATTCTCGACAAGCACTTGTGAAATCAGCGTCAGAAATTTTCATAACTATTGTTTTATAGTACCAAAGGAAAACTGTGAATTATTTGAAGAGTATGTTAATAATTTCAATGAAAAACGCAGATTGACGTTGTTAATATTATTGGAATTAAATATTCCTTTGAGTCAATTTTTCAGAAGGGATTCTATGTGTATCAACTCGAAATTTTTAAAAGTGCACCGGTCTCTTAAAATCAGCAGTTATTTTAAAGTTCTGGATTAGGAAAGGTTTATTTTTAATATATTTATACTGCTAATTTTGATCGAAACAATTCAAGCTGGCGATTTATTTTATTACTGTAGAATTGTGAAGTTGAATTTCTAAATTTAGTCCTCTACTGATTCAATATTTCAAGTTAAAAGTGATTGGCTGTTGGACAGGATCTTTCATTCAACTACTTGAAAGCAATGGCAACGTATAATTTAAGAAGGTTAGGGTATCTGAAAATCTCTATAATAAAGATATTTAAAAAAATATTGGTTAGGGTGGCAGCCAAATGAGTCATGTCGAATTTCGAAAACCAACCACGTACATTTTGTAAGTTGGCTGAAAAAACTGGCCTGTGCAAAAATTCAGCTAAATCGGACTCGATTTAAGGGTGCCTCAAAGTTCTCATAGTTTTAGTTTTTTTACCATGAAAAATCACCAAAAGAGGGACCAAAGGAAATCGGAAAAAGTGGAATTTTAAGTTTGACTTATCTCGATTTTTTTTATTGGATATGAAATCTGGAATAAATGATGATCCAAGTATAAAGTTATACTTCTCAGCACTCTCCACTTCAGCATGATCTACAGTTATACAGTAAGTGCTCCTATTTTGGACCTAGAGCCTACTTTAGTCCTGAAGTGCCGAAAATTGTAAATAATTCATAATACTTTTCACAATATGAATTGTTATTTTTCCTGAATCCTACCATACCGTTTTTTGCCATAATTAGTCTTTCTACTGAAATTTTCAACGTTTTTAAAAATGGAACGCGTTTTGAGAAATAAGAGTTAACAAGGAAAAATACAGTTTTCAACTGTCCAAGCCAAAATTCAAAGGAAAAATACATTCACTGTGAAAAACATGAATCATACTTCCTATTTTTCCTAAAACAAAAGAAAATCAATGGAAAATCCGGAAAATTTGTAAAGGGTCCAACAATAGGAGACTCTCGTCTTGGTTGTTCCATTTTTAGACCTGACATCACAAAATCTTTGAGTCAATACCAACAAATCGACAAAGGTGCGAATTTTATTAAGGGCATAATTTAGAACATATATTGAACATTTCTAACGTTTTTTCGCCAACTTAATAAGTAAGTCTACATAAAGAAGTTTCAGATATTGTTTAAATTCTACTTAAGACTAAGCGTACATCTTTCTAGGATATAATGGCCAGCATTTTACTAATGCTAACATCACCAACCCACAGAAAGAGTACCATGTTTGCCGTGACCAAGACTTGATCTCATGACCTCTGGCTTAGAAGACTTGAACGCTTTTCTCTAGGTCACGGTCAGCGGCAGAACTTTTTTAATGATAATATTTGATTAAAGATCACATGTTTAATTAATTCGTTTATTTTTTTTCGAAAAATTATTGTTTTTATATGAATTTTAGTTCACGGTCCAATGAAAGGAATCAGTTCAGTATCAAAATAGGAAGAAATGTTGATCATCCATATTTTTCCAAATCTTTCAATAACGGCGAAACCTGTGTTGAAAATTCTCATTGAAGCTTGCAGATAAAATCATGAACTATAATAATAAACTTCCTGAAAGATATGAACCTATGAATATGAGAAAAACATGATTATTTAAAAACCATCGCTAAAAGAGTCCAAAGTCGGGCAACTAACCCAAGTTAGAACTTTTTCAACCCTTTTTCCATTCAAATTTTTTCGAAATTGTTTGACACAACTTCAATCCGCAAATCAATAATATTCCATGTGATACCATTTGTTGTTAAAAGATAATTTTTGTATTTTGTAAACCAGGAAGTAAAAAAAATTATAAGCTCATAAAAGAATCTCTTGATGTAAATGGCATTTTCTAAATGAAAATAATACACTTGTTGTTGAATAGTGGAAAATTTCTAGAATTTTTTTTAACAATTATCTATTTTTCCTTAGCTTCTTTTTATAAGTGCACAGTGGTGCAGAACATCAATCTAGCTTTACGAAATTAATAGTGCCCTGGGATGAAGAGCTAGACATTTGATGGCTTCAGCAACATTGATCGATTTTACAAGGACCATATTCTGGTATGGAAGTTTTTGCCGGGGGGTCCACTGATAGCGAGATAAAAATGCTTTTTTTTGTTGTTTAAATATGGGCTTTGATGTCTTTGACTTAGTTGTTTATCTGATAAAAATACATAAATTTGACGAATTTGTTAAAGTCATATTAAATCACCCTCAGGAGTTACAGTCAAAGTAAAAATAAAAAAATCCTTGAAAAACAGTTTTCTTTAAACCGAACACGTTTAGATGGGATAAATTGATTCGCTGTCTTCAAAGCAAAGTTGTAACAAGCCAAGATCTACTACTGTCTCATACATTATGATGGTTTTAGAAGCTGCTGAAGCTCTTCATCAATTTTGAAAATAATTACTCATTGTGAATTGTGGTCCAAGAGTTTCATTTCAAAATCTTTATTAATTTTTATTCCAAAACGAATGAAATTGATTTTTAATCGTTTCTTGAGATTGGTAACAAATTGGCATCAGAGAGGGTATGAATAAAATAAAAATTGTATTTTTTACTTTTTTAAGGGAACAATATTCACAATTTTTTAAACGATTTTCTAGATTTAATTTAAAATGATATAAAATGAAAGATCAATTTCTGATAGCAGTAAGCAACAAAAATGAAATAGGTACAAACATTCAAAAGCCAATTTTGACTGATTTGAGAGTATTGAAAAATCTGAGTATATTTTTAAAAACACTAATTTTCAATTGCATTTAAAAAAATTGTTAAACAACATTTATTTCAAATTGAAGCATTGTATCTCTGAAATTAGAAAATCTTGGAAAACTCTTGATCCTTCATATCAAAATCAATTTTAAGTTTTCATTCAGCTGCAGTTCTGTAAAAATTACTAAATTTTGCGAGCTTTAGCACAAAAACGAGAGTTGATAGACAAAATCTGACGGAATATTCGAACTCATGATGAAAAATCTTTCGAATCTGTTTTCAAAACATATGCACAAAAATAACTGTTCTTCTCTGATATTATTTGATAATATTTTTTAAAGTAGAGTCTCTATCAATTGCAATTACGATAATTAACTATGTTTTTGTCTAATCTGAAACTGGATTATAACTTTTAATTTAAATTATCATCACGTTCTCCGATGTTTATTTTATCAGTTTTATACTCGTTTGATCTGAGCTAATTTGGAAAAGTTTAAGAGTTTTGTATGTTTTCTTATTTTTTCTAAATTTTTGGAGTATCAGCGAATTATGAAATTCAAAGTATAGTGGTTTGGACTAGGATTGGTGGATTTTGGACTTTTCAACTCAGATTTTGTATTTTTTGGATCCATTATGTTTTTGCGATTTTGCGAAAAACGATTCTGATTTCCTGAGGTTTTATCCATAAATTCTGTGATGGTTTTCTGTGATGGAAATAGAAGAAAATTCTTTGAAAAGTAATGAAACGATTTTTTTTTAAATTTTACGTGAGAAAAATCAATAAACGTTACCTATCTTATCATATTTTTTTTTCAAAACAAATTTAAAAAACCAAAATACATGTAAACATAAAAATTATTATTTTGAAAATACATTAAACAAAATAAAAAATTGTAAAATCTATGAATATTTCAAAAATTCTGTGTTCAGTGATACTGAATATATGAAAAATTTGCTTCAAAGTTCATGAAACTATAGATTTTTCTGTAATTTCAGCAACCTTGCTCGTATTGCGGATGCGTTGTGTGTCATCGCACATCACAATTTCACCGCAAGTGTTCGCAAGCAGAACCAGATCGGTTGGAGGCACCGCCGAACTTTTTTCTATATTTTATCAGCTCCACATTAAATTTTTGTATTTATTCGTTATTTAAAATTAGATTGGCTCTTTTGGAATTTTTTATGGAATTATTCAATATATTGAGGACCTTAATTAAAGCGTTTATAAGAATTTATTGCTATCAAAGATAAAAGGTTGATGCATCTTTGAAACTTCATGTTCTTTTTTTCTCTTTTTATAATAAACAGTTCAACATAATGGATAAGATCGATCTATCAGAGATCGATCCTCAATCTTCATTTTTTTTGGTGGATCGGTGGTGGATCGAGGTGGATGGACAGTCCATCTAAATCAATCTCAGAGATCTGTTTTTCTCTGAAGATCGAACAGTTCTAGTCAGGACCTAATCCAGGCGACCAGCCAGCATAACTGCAGTTCTTATTTTTCATTATTTACAATAAAAATTTGTCGATTCGAGTTGAAGCTCTCGGCTAGTTCGGACGTACATTGAGTTCTCTAGTTCGGTAAAGTGAGTGTGAAAACTCTTGTTCGGCCATTACATCCGGGTAAAATACCGTCGGGCCGATAACCCTAAAATTTTGGTTTTGTGTACCGCGATCGGGAAGAAATAAAGACAATCCAGTGCAAACCCATCCATAAAAGTGGTTATTTTGTGCTGTGAAATATTGGAAGAGTGATTTATTGTTGCTTCTGGGAAGAAAAACTCTCACAACCACGTTGTGACCTTGAAGCCATCACCAACGATTTATTTGGATATTGGAGCCAACACAATAGCGAGTGAGGGACGGCCACAAAACAAAGCCGCTAGACTGCTTCACAACTGTGCGAACGGAGGCGCTTATCAGCCAGAATAAAAACAAGTTTTTGTATTTTTTTTCATTTTTCTCTTTTTTTCATTATCTAACCCTACTCTACTTTGCTATCTTTTCACTTTTATTGCTAGATTAAGATTATTGTATTTCGATCATATTTTATTACGGAAGACATTTCTGTCTCCGTAATAGAATATGAGCGAAAACGAGGGATTAGTCTCTCCAGTTTTTGTGGATGATGGTCGAGTTGTTCACGGAAATGCTGGGCACCTGGGAGGACCGAGCGCCTCCGAGAAAATGATCTCTGAGGATGAGGCGGTTCATCCAGGTGCTGTGCTTCCGGAAGACAACTCGTCTCAGTCTTCCTCAAAAACTCGTGTTGCCCCTCGGGTCAAAGTGTACCCGGAGAATTCATCTTTTGCTGGTCCGTGGGTGGTTTTCTTTCGGCCCAAGCCAAACGGAAAAATTTTGAATATTATTCAGATAACAAAAGATCTGGCAAGGTGGTCCTCCGTTACCAATATAACCAAGGTCACGCCAAACAAATTGCGAGTTGTGGTAACCAGTTCGAAGGCTGCTAACGAAATTGCGGCTAGTCAGCATTTCATTTTAGAATACCACGTCTACATTCCGTCTCGAAATGTAGAAATTGAGGGCGTGGTCACAGATATGAGCCTGTCGGCAGAATACGTTAAGACCAATGGGGTTGGCAAGTTCAAGAGCCTCGACTCGACTTCGGTCAAAGTCTTGGATTGCCGCCAACTCAGAACTGCCACCTCTGTTAATGGAATTAAAAAGTATTCTCCGTCAGCTTCATTCTGTGTGACCTTTGAAGGTACCGCCCTCCCTGACTATGTCTTGATAGACGGAATGTTGAGGCTTCCAGTTCGGCTTTTTATACCTCGTCCTATGAACTGCAGCAATTGTAAAACCCTAGGGCACACAGCATCGCATTGTTCCAACAAATCGCGCTGCTGTAAAGAGAATCATGAGGAGGAAGCGTGCCAATCATCAGAACAAAAATGCATTTATTGCGGAGGCAACCCTCATGATATCTCTGCATGCGATGCGTTTCAGACTCGATGGGAAAAACAGAAACGTTCGTTACAAGATCGTTCTAGACGTTCATATGTTGCAATACTTAAGAGTGCTTCTCCACCGGCCCAATCAAATAACGTTTTTGCCGCACTGCCAGATGACGAGGTGGATACGGCATCGGATGATGAAGGACAACCTTTTGTCGTGATGGAGAATTCCAGGAAGCGAGTCAAACCGTCTTCTTCCAAGATTAAACGAAAAATGCCTCCGGTAAATCGTCCATTCAACTTTACTAACAACCAAATAAAACAAGTTCCTCCTGGATTCCAGGGGAAAATCACTCCTACGAATGATCCAGCAGTTGCAACTACGTCGAAAAACTCATCAACCAATGATATTCCGCCATCATCAAACACCAAATCCGGACTCTTTAAGTTGTCCGACATTTTGAATGGAATATTTTCGTCTTTTGATCTTTCCGATTCCGTCAAAACCATTGTTACCTCGATGCTTCCCATCATAAAGACTTTTTTCCAGCAATTGATGCAAACTTGGCCCCTCCTTTCAGTGTTTATCTCTCTCGATGGCTAATTTAAGCCGAGGGGTCGGAGATTTCACTGTGTTACAGTGGAATTGTCGTAGTCTTATTCCTAAAATCGATTCGTTCAAACATCTTCTTCACAAAACTAGTTGCGATATTTTTGCGTTATCCGAAACATGGCTTTCTTCTCAATCTAACATCTCATTCCACGATTTTAATATTATCCGCTTGGATCGTGACGATTCTTATGGAGGAGTGCTTTTAGGGATCAATAAGCGCCACTCCTTTTACAGAATCCACCTTCCTTTATCAGGCGGAATTGAAGCTGTTGCTTGTCATACAACTAAAAGAGGTAAGGACTTATGTGTTGTCAGTTTATACTGGCCTCAGAGAGTTGCAGTGGATCGAAGTCACCTAGAGGACCTGTGCTCAGTACTTCCTGAGCCAAGGTTGATCCTGGGTGACTTCAATTCACATGGAACTGTCTGGGGAGAACAAATTGACGATAGTCGTTCTTCTCTTATATATGACATTTGCGACAGGTTCAATTTAACAGTTTTGAACACAGGTGAAAAAACACGAGTACCTAAATCTCCTGCAAGACAAAGTGCAATTGACCTCTCACTCTGTTCAAATTCACTATCATTGGATTGCCAGTGGAAGGTGATTTTTGATCCCAATGGTAGTGATCACTTGCCAATTGAAATTACAATCACCAATGGGGTCAACCCTTCGAACACGATAAATATGGCATATGATCTCACAAAACACATCGACTGGAAGAAATATGCAGATGCAATTACTACAGCCCTAGATTCTGTGAATGGCTTATCTCCCATGGAGGAATATAGCTTCCTAGCTCGCTTGATTCATGAAAGTGCGGTTCAAGCTCAAACGAAACCCATCCCAAACCAATCGGTTCGTCGAACACCCCCCAATGCATGGTGGGACAGCCAGTGTTCCAAATTGCATGCCGAAAAATCAAAAGCATTTAAAGCCTTCCGAAAGCATGGTACACTTGACAACTTCCAATTGTATTGTACCCTTGAAAATAAATTCAAAAAGTTGATCAAAGGAAAAAAACAGGCCTATTGGCGCAATTTTGTGGGAGGTTTGTCACGCGAAACGTCCTTAAGTACATTGTGGAATGTGGCACGACGCATGCGGAATCGTACTTCAACTAATGAAAGCGAGGAATATAGCCATAGTTGGATCTTCAGCTTTGCACGAAAAGTCTGTCCTGATTCAACACCTGTGCAAAAAATTATTCGTAATGTGCCACCAGGTAGGAGTGAAATGGATTCTAATTTTTCGATGGTTGAATTCTCACTTGCTCTCCTCTCTTGCAACAATTCAGCTCCGGGAGTTGATCAAATAAAATTGAACTTGTTGAAAAATCTTCCGGATGCTGCAAAGTTTCGCTTGTTAAATTTATTTAATCAATTCTTGGAGCTTAACATTATTCCCGAAGACTGGAGACAGGTGAGAGTTATAGCTATCCAAAAGCCCGGAAAACCAGCATCCGATTTCAATTCCTATCGCCCTATAGCGATGTTGTCTTGTATACGGAAGTTGATGGAGAAAATGATCTTGTTTCGTTTGGATAAGTGGGTGGAAACAAACGGCCTTCTTTCAGATACTCAGTTTGGGTTTCGAAGGGGCAAAGGGACAAACGATTGTCTTGGTTTGCTGTCTTCAGAGATACAAATGGCATATGCAAAACGTGAGCAAATGGCTTCAGTGTTTCTTGACATAAAGGGAGCTTTTGATGCAGTTTCAATTGAGGTGTTGTCAGAGAAATTGCATTCCCGAGGTCTGCCCCCTCTATTGAACAACATCTTATACAGCCTACTTTGTGAGAAACATCTGAACTTTGCTAACGGAGACATTGCAATTAGAAGAACCTCTTACATGGGCCTCCCACAAGGTTCATGCTTGAGTCCACTTTTGTACAACTTTTACGTAAGTGACATCGACAGTTGTCTCTCTGAAGGCTGCACTCTAAGACAATTTGCGGATGACGGCGTGGTGTCTGTCACAGGATCTACTGAGTCTCATCTGCACAGACCTTTACAAGATACTTTAGACAGATTGTCAACCTGGGCTTTGGGGCTTGGGATTGAGTTTTCTCCACAGAAAACGGAGATGGTTGTCTTCTCTAAAAAACATAGACCTGCTCAACCTAAGCTTCAACTCCTAGGCAGAACGATTACTCAATCGAGGTGTTTTAAGTATCTTGGGGTTTGGTTTGATTCCAAGTGCACCTGGAGAACTCATATTGAGTATTTGAAAGGAAAATGTCAGCAAAGAATTAATTTTCTCCGTTCAATTACCGGCACCTGGTGGGGAGCCCATCCTGAAGACCTCATAAAGTTATATCGAACAACTATTCTCTCAGTGATGGAGTACGGTAGTTTTTGCTTCCAATCAGCTGCCAAAACACATCTTATTAAACTCGAGCGTATTCAATATCGATGTCTTCGAATAGCACTGGGTTGTATGCCCTCAACACATACCATGTGTCTCGAGATTTTGGCAGGCGTACTCCCACTGAGAGATAGGTTTTATTCATTATCTCTTCGGTTCCTCATCAGGTGTGAGGTCATGAACCCATTGGTGATTTTAAATTTTGAAAAGCTTCTAGAGCAAAATCCTCATTCAAAATATATGACCATATATCATGAGTTCATGTCTATGCAGGTTAATCCTTCGTCGTATTCTCCTATTCGTGTTTGTCACCCTGCCTACGACAATAATTCTGTTCAGTTTGATTTGTCCATGCAGCATGAAATCCGTGGTATTCCGGAACATCATCGTTCTCTTATTGTTCCTAGGCTTTTTGATGAAAAGTATGGACACATCGATGCCGATAAAATGTACTTTACTGATGGATCCCTTATAGGCGAATGTACCGGGTTTGGAGTATTCAACCAAACTTATAGTGCCTCCTACAGTCTTCAAGCCCCATGCTCAGTGTATACAGCAGAATTAGCAGCAATTCATTGTGCACTAGACAACGTAGCCTCCCGACCTGTTGAACACTACTTTATTGTTACGGATAGCCTAAGCTCTGTTGAGGCTATTCGTTCAATAAGACCCGGAAAGCACTCGCCATACTTCCTTGAGAAGATACGGGTAACATTGAGTGCTTTATTTAGACAAAGTTTTTTAATCACCTTTATTTGGGTCCCTTCTCATTGCTCAATATCAGGCAATGAGCGGGCAGACTCTCTTGCAAAGGTGGGCGCGGTTGAAGGCGATGTTTATCATCGTCAAATCGCCTTCAGCGAATTCTACTTTTTGGTTAATAAAAACGCCCTTGTCAACTGGCAGCGAAAATGGGACGAGGATGAGTTTGGTCGGTGGCTGCACTCAATTATCCCGAAGGTAAGCCTCAAACCCTGGTTCAATAGGTTGGACCTGAGTCGAGATTTTATTCGAACGTTTTCCCGTCTTATGTCCAATCATGGTTCCTTAGACGCGTTACTTTATCGTGTTAATCTTGCTAGCAGCAACTTGTGCCGTTGCGGTCAAGGTTACCATGACATCGAGCATATTGTTTGGTCGTGTGAGGACCACCTTATCGCCAGAGCGAATTTAATAGACACCCTTCGGGCCCGAGGAAAACCACCTAACGTTCCAGTGAGGGATGTGTTGGCTGCGGTAGACCTAGACTACATGTTCGAGTTATACCTTTACCTAAAATCTATCGATCTTCGTATATAAATCTCTTTTCCCTTTGCCTTGTTCTTTCTTCAACTAACCTAGTTTTAAACAAAAATTTGTAAATACAAAAACAAGAGTTTGGCTCCGTAAAACCAGCGGTCAGAGCCGTTTCAAATAAACGAAATTGTAAAAAAAAAAAAAATAAAAATTTGCACTGTTATAAAAGTTATTTTGCAAAACTTCACATTTAATCCTGACTAATTTTGTTATTCTGCTTATTGAGAACGTATGAATTGGACATTTGAAATATTCAAAACCAAAAAAAAAATAATTGTGACGTCATGACTTCAGTTACTCACATATTAATTACTATTTTATCGAGAAATAATTTGTTTTATATAAAAATGTAATGCTTTGAATTCTGTACCTATTGATATATTTTTTAAATTGTACGTTATTTATATTAACTTTTGTATTCAATTTACTGTAAAAGTGGGTCGAAAATTGAAGGTGGAAATAAATCGAACACTAGTGAAAAATGATAGTTTGGGCTTTTATGTTATGCTAAGTTTTAAACTACTTGTTTGATTCTTAAATAAAAATGCAATTTCCTAATTTAAACTATCTATTTAGTTGAAGCGTATTGATAATGCTTTCTTTCGAAACCGGGGCATGCAATTAAAAGTGTATCAACATGTTTAGAATTGATTTTTTTAATGGTTTTATTTATCATAAAGAAAAAAAATACAAATTAATTCCCTTTACTTGTAAGTACTTATTTTTTTCTATTTAAATCTTTTTTTACGGAAAGTTGATTGACAAAATTTTTGTTGCCTTTCTATGTTATACTTGTCCGTTTTTAATATGTTACTTCATGAGAAAATTATCAAAAATTGAACTTCATTAACCCTCTTCAGCCTGCTTTTAGATGTGGTTTATTACAATCGGTATTAAACCCAACCCAAACTTCTGCGCAAGTTGATTCAAAATATGTTGAACTGACAGTCCATACTAATGCCAAATATTTGAAAAAAGAAATCCTGAACGCGAGAAAGCCGGAAATGGACCTATTTTTTTAAATATAAAATCGCTCTCAAACTTCCCAATATTCTGGATCTTATTTTTGAAAAAAAAGATCCTTTGATTGGTAAAAAAAAATAATAGAAAGCACGTCTACAGGTGGGTGTTAGAAAAACGACAACAAATCGTCAAAAAGGTTAAATGGTTGCAATCGAAAAAATACTGAAATGAACTTATTCAGCCCATGTGGTTTTGTAATTTTTTGATAAAAAAAAATTGAAAAACTTGTTTCCCAAACGATAAAGTTATTCCTAGTGCTAAAATGGAATATAATTATAAGACTGAACCTCGGTGACTTTTTCAGCAAAAAATGGTTTTAGGGTTTTGACATTAAAAAATAGTTATAATGTTAAAAGAAAGATAAGAAAGTTACACTTCCAGTAGAAGTCTCACACCTCTGAAGCGCCTATTAGAAAATTGATCACCCCAATGGGAAATTTGACTGCTTTTTTTGGGAAACATACTGCGGAGTGGAAAATTTTGAAAAACCAAAGGTTTAACGACTAGGAAAAGTTCAAATTTTTTTACGAAGTTCGAGTGATTTCGTATATTCTAACGGGTTTTTTCAGCTTAGGGGTCGAGGTGATCCAGGTGGGGGGATGGTTACCGTGCATTTTATTTTTTATTAATTTGAAAATCATCATTAATGAGGTTTGTCATAAGCTGAATCATCAATAAACGAAAATATGTATTGATCTGTTCATTTATTCGTCCTTTATCTCTTTACTGGAAAACTGACGAAGATTTTTAATCTTATATTTCGTGAATGAAAGGCTTTCAACATTATTGTGTTTGATGCTTTTACTACCCCTTTTTATTCATTTTTGTATTGCGTTTAGCTTAAGTTTATCACAACCGATATAAATTTAAAAAAAAAATGTTTTGCTATATATCGACATGATATACATCGAAAGAATCTCCGGATGAATGTTGTCTCAGGAATGAAATTTTAAGATTTTTCGCAATGATCTTTTACACAGAAGAACAATATTTCTTAATTTAAAGTTTCGGTAATTGATTTCTCAAATTTGAACATTTTATAAAATAAACTTATCCAATACTGACCAAAGTCGTTTTATCCATACAATAAAGGCGATACTTCCAGTATCCTCTGCGGACAAAATGGAAGCACTAATTAGAGAAATTCGTGTAACTCCTGATAGCGTTTATCCCGAACACAACTTAGTCAGGGATGCGAGTTATAACAATCTTTTTTATTCCTATTCTTGCACCATGAAAATTTTAGAAACTAGACTTAATAAAATGATGAAACAAAATTAATAAAATATTTCCCCGGTTTGAATATATTTTCACACAAAAAATTTTAGGACAATTGTTTTCTATTAAATTCTTATAAGGTTTTATTGTTAATCACTACATGCCCATTTCATTTTAAGATTTTGCTTGCGATGACATTCATTTTCGAATCAAATGATTTTGAATTTAGTCGCCTAAAGTCTGCTTCATTTAATATTGGAACAAATTGTTTTGCTCATTGTGGCGCTCCTAGTGGACGAATTTGGAAACTTTTTTCACCCACGTGTCGGAAAATTCATTACCTTTCACCATGTATTTATGTCATAACATTAAACGATAGCATTTTGTAAACAACATTTGTTCCAATATTAAATTAAGCAGACTTTAAGATTGAAAAAAGCTCAACTTTCCATGAAGATTTTTGCAAACTATAAACTAACGAAAATTATGATTATTTATTTATTTTGTTGCCATACCCAATTCGTTTCACCAGTTTCTATAAAATAGATGACGGAGGAGTTATTAAAGTTGATATCAAGTTAGTTAAAATTATAAAAAATACTTATTGTGGACCATAGTAAATCTATATATATATAAATGAATGTTTGTCTGTCTGTCTGTTCCCTATAGACTCGGAAACTACTGAACAGATCATCGTCAAAACTGGCATCTGGGGGTTTTTGAGGCCGGGGATGGTTTCTGTAATAGTCAAAACTCTATCCGACTTAAGGAAGGAGAGGCTTCCATACAAAATTTGTAGTTTTTCGAAACAAATTAAAGTCATGACATCCATTTTCTTGAGATTTTTTTTCCTTTGGGCGGTTTGTTTTTCGTCTCTATGGTCGAGGCGTCGCGAGCCAGCGTCGCAAAAGGAAAGTAACCCAGGCATAGCATACTGATCAGTAGGAATATTTTGGCGCGTATTTCTCAACCTGGGGTTTGTTTTTCGTCTCCATGGGCGAGCAAACGTCGTCGCAAGAGGATAGTAACCAAAGCACACTGTTCATTGATTGCTGGAAAATTTAACAATAAGGCGCCTGTTTCTCTAACACGTGGGGCGATATGCAACCTAGATGTGTTTTTTTCTTGCTTATTTGATTTGTACACAGCACGTGGTATAAAATGACGCCTAGATGTGACACGGATTGGTATTTTATCAATCGAATCAAAACCAATTGAAAGATTTGCAAAAATACTTCCATATTTAGTTCGTGTTAATCTAGGTAGCATTCGACTTTTCATTCAAGGAACATTAGAACATGTTCAAATGTTCAACTTTTTCTGTTAAAAAAAATTAAAAATTATGTTTTCTTCTAGAAATTGTTACGTCGGCCCAAATACACAACTGAAACGAATTTAGAAATGAAAATGGGAGCTTTTTATTTTAAATAATTCTGAAAAAAACATTGTACTTTTTGCTTACATACCAATTCAAGTACGTACTTAACATGAAAAGTGTTTTTGTGTTACATGGCTGCATAAAAGAGACTTTTGATCCGCTTCGTTTTTGAAAAGCGAGACTTTAGAACTGATATTCAACTGGACGCAAAATTTTTAAGAGAATTTTTTAGTTTACCCTTGAAGTGTTAAAAACAATATTCCCTTCTGTCAACTTACACGGTGGGGCAAGGGCAAACGTCGAACTTTTAAGAAATTCATCTTCAAAATGATTCAATACGTTGGAAAGACCAGAAGGGGTATTCCGAATGTTGAAACTGTAGCGGATATTGAAAACTCTTAAATGTCTTTGTAAATGAAGGTGAACAGCATTCGTTAAAAGTGGAGTAACAAACATAAATTTATATTGCAGGAATACTACAGATATATCATTGAAACTTGATAGAAAAAAACCAAGAATTCGTATTAAATCCATTTTAAAGCCATTACTCTGACGCATCTGTAAATAAGCTTTGCATTTACACTTGCCCCAATATACGGGACTAATGTAAACTTAAAAATTTGTTTTTACCTACATTTTTGAATATTTGACTTTCAAAGAGAAAATAAAAAAAAACGCTGAGAACTTATTTAGTGATGCAACTGAATTTTTTTAAATATTTTTATGTTTACCGTAGTAAATTTATTAAAAAAAAAAAAAAGAAATTTGCACTGTATTTAATACATAACTTATTTAATATATATTTCATTATCATGATAAGTGCTGTTTGGGTATCGAGCCGGTTAAATTTGCCTACCTTCTTCAAGCAGTGGAGGACAAAATTGAAAAAGATGGGAGAGCTCCCATGTAAATTTAAGATAAAGAGATTTTCAAAGAAGGGACCATATTTAAAAAGGTTTTTTTGGGTACAGAGTACAAATTTCAGATCTTGAAAAACGAGTTTAGAGATCAAGTTTCAGAAAATAATACATACCATCTTTGAATTGCTATTCAGAACTGCAGCTGCAGCTCACATTTCAAAGTTGTTGGTTCTGAAGTATGATGAGGTTTGATTTAAAAAAAATGCTCTCTAAAATCTAAATTTTAATAAATTTTTACAAGATACATTTATTTCCGGAAGGTGTAGCAAAGCACAACGGGTCAGCTAGTTAATATTTTAAAAGAATGTATTGATGTATGGCACCAAAAAAGAAATGGTAGATATATAATATTTTCCTGAAAAAACATTTTTCTAACAATTGGTAATAAATCAAATACTGAATAAAATGTACTGATGCTTTTAAATGTAATTAACAATATTTGGCTTTCTAATTGAGCCATTAGTGGGGTTTTCGACGATTTCAAATCATAATATTTTGTTGTTTTAATCTTGTTTTGCTTGTTAGACTCCGGAAATTTTAATATTAATTTGAAAATCATCATTAATGAGGTTTGTCATAAGCTTAATCATCAATAAACGAAAATATGTAGGGGAACTGGGGGTATAATGCCCAGTGTGGGCAAAACGCCCCACTGTGATATCTAGCTAGATTTACACTTATTTTTAGAATTCTGTACGTTATTCCGTTCTAATTAACAGTAGAAACCTTTTGTACAAAAAATTAGCATCAAATATGCAATAATTTCCTGCAAAAATCCAAAAATGTTTTTTTCAGTCAAAGTCTTTGCAATTCGTGCCTTGACTTCCGTAAGGAATTACGGCATCTATCAGCAAAAAAAATTACCTGACATCTGTTACAATGATGAACATTGCTCTTGAAAATCATTACAAAACGAAAAATTGTTTTATTCAATTATTTTTTCTGTTATTTTGAACGATTTTTAATAAGCATGTCTAGGTAGGGCAAAACGCGCCATGTCCGTTTATCTTTAAATATGTTTTATATTTGTTTAAATTCATATGCAGTTTCATCACAACAATTTTAAAGATATTTATATGTTGTATTGGAAAAAATAACTTGAATATAAACGAATATATTTAAAATTCCTAAATTTAATATAGATTTAATTAACTTTTCACATGAATGTCAGAATATCTGGCAGCTCTGCGCGTAGCAATACATTTTTCCATCTGTGAAGTAGAATAGAAGTGTTTTTACCTAACAAACATTTTTGGAGGCACCTGAATCAATAAACACTTATTAAACGTTAAACGGCGCGATTGGGTATACACATATGCGCATTATGCCCCTACTGAATCTGAAATCCAATTTTTCCAAATCCAAGATTTGTAGATGTTCTCATAACTTAACTACAAATTCGATACTTAATAAAATGTTTTTTTAAATCGATACAATTCACGACTTTTTAAAATCCAATTTTTAAAAAGTAGGACAATTCCAGAGTTTTTAAAAACTAGAACGGTCTTCCGAAGTTCAGGACAAATCCTAAATAATCAGGACACTTGGCACCTCTGATCAAAGCTCCAAAATGATTCACAGTGTAATACTTCCATTTCTGTTGCCAGTTAGCGCTACTTGTGTCTCCCATTTTTTCGTTAAGTAGTGTATATCTGTTTTAAGCTGAATTGTTTCATCTGGTTTTGGTTTCAAACAAATAACTATTTTAGTTTTGATTTAATAAGGTTTCTCAAATAAGCAGGAAATAGGTGGGTTATGCTCTGCTCATTTCTACCTTCTTATAAATTTTTCTCTAATTTATTTAAACTAGAGTTGACAACCGGGAAGCATATTCGCCTCCATTCAACACAGTATCCAGTTTCACGGATGATATGGGTTCAATTAATCCAAAATCACTGCCGAAACCCGTTTCGTTTCGGAGTCGGCCTGTCGATAGGCCCCATTTGGGAGCGCGCGTGCCCCCATGGAAACAGGTGTTCCATTACGATTAATATGTCCGGCACGGCCATAATCCAGTCAACTCAAACTGTCCGGTCCAATTCGCGTCACCAGGGTACTTTCACGGTCGCCATTCGGGCATGGCTTTGGCGCCAGCCATTGCTCATTACCGAGCTCTTTAGAGGGAGCTTTACGAGCCTAACCCACCGCACCGGCACCGGATGACTGGCTTACGGATCGGATGATGATGATGATGGCGATTGCGATGATTCTTATGCTGCTAGGGTTGGTTTCATAACAGTAACTCGCCGCTAACCAATAAATAGAATGGGTGTACCTCCAAAGGGTATAAGGATGCCTGATTTTGACAACTGGCCAAATTGCCCAGTAGCCTCCATTGTGTCAGCCATTTTCCGCACCACCAGCCACATTCGGTACTTGAGCGTACTTTAAATCTCCGGAATCGGTCAACCGCACATTGGAGGGGACACGTAATCCGGTGCCGGGCCAGGGTCTATGGAAAGATGCTTGCTTGCCAAATCAGATCATTGCGAATTCGCGTTGAGCAATCGCCATTCATCCAGAATGCTCGCCAGGACGTGTTTATTGCGAGGGCATTAGATGAATGTAATTTTAGTAGGATCCCTTTTGCTGGTCTCGCGCTGTTGCTAGCACGGTGAAGCTGAACTCAATCGCAAAAATGAACTCTTAATTTTAATCATTATTGTTCCATACTTATAATTTAATCATAATCATTATTACAAGCATATTCTGAACTTAAATGAGATTTAAACTTACTTGTGAAGTTTAACGATGTTGTGTTACACCATCTTGAATATTGAAAATTGAAAACCACAACTATTTTTCGCGATGTGCAAAAAAGCATGAAATCTGTAGTAAAACTAGTCTTTCTTTTCATCGAATTTCGCTTTTCTTTTCAAATCTTTGAATGATTGACAATCTCATGAAACATCATAGGTAAAATCATGGGTAAAAGGGCTAAACGAGTGGAAGTCATATTTCGTTGTCTGACGCCATCTTGAAATCTAAGATGGTTTCATCGCATGAAATCCTCGCAATATGGATATAAGTTTAAAAGGCTCAATAAGTACAAGTCGAATTTCGCTATCTGACACTATTTTTGAAACTTTTCTATTCAAACCTGTATATTTTTGATAATTGCTTGAAATCCTCATAATATGGGTATTGGCCATTGGGTGAAAGAACTAAACAAGAAAAAGTTGAATTTGCGGCTTCCGCTTAAGTTAAAAATGCTGTAAATCGTTGAAAATCAAAGGAAAGCCCCACAATATGGGTATTGGGTAAAAAGGCTAAACAAGAAGAAGTCAGATTTGGTTTTCCGAAGCTATCTTGAAATCTAAAATGGCGGCTTCGGCTGTTCTTCTCGATCCTGAATATTACCTATTGATCATAGCTCGAAACCCTCATGATATGGGTGTAAGTTGAAAGGGCTAAACTTGAAGAAGTCAAAATTCACTATCTGACGCCATCCTGAAATCCAATATGGCGGCTTTCGCTGCATTCCAAAATGCAGTAAATCACTGAAAATCGTATGAAACTTCCACACTAGGGGTATTCGGTGAAAGGACTAAAGGAGTAGAAATCAAAACCCGCTTTCTGACGCTATCTTAAAATCCAAGATGGCGGCTTCTAGTTAACTTGAAAATGCTGTAAAATACTTAAAATTACATGAACTGTTTTTGGGATTTTCGACCATTTACAGCATTTTAAAGATCAGCGGATGTCACCATCTTGGGTGGCGTCAGATAGCGAAATTTGACTTCTACTCGTTTAGCCCTTTTACCCAATATCCACATTGAAGGGGTTTCATGTGATTTTTAATCGTTAACAGCATTTAAAGCCGGCAATCTTGGAGTTCAAGATGGATTCAGGTAGCGGATTTCACCTTCTTCTAGTTTAGCCCTCTAACCCAAAACCCATGTGGAAGTATAATGCCATGATCAGTGATAAGCAGTGTTTAAAGCTTAAGCGGAAGCCGTCATTTTGAATGTCAACATGGCGTCAGATAGCAAAATTCGACTTCTAGTTTAGCCCTTTTACCTACTGCCAATTTGACCTTCTCTAGTTTAGCTCAACACCCATATTGTGGGGGTTTCGTGCGATTTCAAGTCCTCTGGAATATTTGACAGTTAAGCGATAGTCGCTATTTTGGATTTCAAGATGGCTTCAGACAACGAAATTCGACTTCAACTCATTGGATCATTCCATCGGACATCCACAACCAATCCCTTATTTATTTCTCTAAAAAAGGCTGTCTTTATTTACTGTACCAATGACTTACAATTTGAAAATGAGGAACTTACTCATCCTACGCGTATAAATGGTTGGCTTGCGAGAGAAACTTCGAATTTTAGCTTTTTTATGGCTCTCATAAAACCGTTATAAAACTGATTAACCATTTATCTTACCATAATAAAGCAATTAAGCATTGCATTGGCTAACGCCATGCTGGTTGCAAGGCAAAAAATGACTCCATTTTGTTGGATTCACAATGTCAAGTTTCTGAAACACGATTTTCGCGAAATATTTTTAATTTTATTTTTTCTAATTTCATTTACCATAAATATTTCATAAAAATTGATACTTAACCTCTTGAATGGCAGTAGAAAATATGCTCATTATATGGTTAAAACATTGGTGTTATTTATTTGACCAGATCGTATCTCAATAATGCAATCATCATTCATCAACCAACAATAATGATTAAATTGTTACTTAGGAGGTGTATTAAAAAGTGTATGTCCATGAAATTACACAAAAACGGCATTGAACTGTAGGTCAACCATGTTTTACACTTTTTGGAAACAAAACTCCAAAGCAAAGGTGACTCCAGAGAGTGGAGCAATGTACCTATCCCAAGTAACAATTTTAGCTTTATTATGGTCAGCAAAATATCGTTTGGACTATCGCATTAATCTTCATAAAAAGCTAAAGCGCATTCTACGACATCACCTGGACTCTAATAAAGCCAAAATCAGGCTATTTGGCCCTACCCTAGAAACGTCATCAAGACATATCATTGTTGGTCATCAATGTTGGTCAGCAAAGCTTCTAAAAAGCTATTATTAAACATGTTAGAAATTTTTGTTTTTTTCGGTTCTGTCAGTTCTCGGAGTTTTTTTTTTATTTCTTCCAGCAACCATAATGGTTGATGAATGATGATTGCATTATTCAGATATGATCTGGTAAAATTAATAGCTTAAAAACCAATGTTTTAACCACATATTGAGCGTCTTTTCTACTGCCAGTCAAGATTTTAGGTAAAATGTATATGAAATAGTATCTAAAAAAATAAATGCGCCTTGTCAAATCTGATGATCAATCATGATGGAATTGATGGAAAAAGGCCTGAAAAAATATTTTCCAATGCTTGCATTGTGAATCCATCAACATGGCGTCATTTTGTGCCCTTCGATTTTGCAACCAACATGGCGTGAGTCAATGTTGTTGGTTCAGACCATTGCGGAAGAGTAAAACTAAAACACCTTTCTTTGTCGACGACTTAAAATAGAAGAGGAATTTTATTGGGTTTCATTTAAAATTACAGCTTTTCCCGCGATTTTCATACAATACATGAATAGCTAAACGGACTGGCAACATTATAGCGATGAAAATATATAAAATGGACTAGTCTACATTCAGGCGTTAATCATTTCAGGGTGACCAATACGTTCGAGAATGAACATACCGGCCACCTAAAACAAACGTTTTACAATTGGTAGCCCTAGTGTTTGTTTTGGTCGGCAGACATGAAATTTTGGTATGATAGGAATTGCTTAGTGCTTCTAGCGGGATCGTGCTACACTTAAACAACACACCGGATGCTTTCTTAATTGCTTCGGAGAGATCGGAGGATTCCCCAAAGGCTGCTCATCATCGCAGGTACGTTGGTTCGTTGGATGCTGGACTTTGGATAATGGTTACACTCAATGTAGTGCGCGACTTGGCGTTGGCTACTGGATCTAGAGGTACATTGGACATTCGGCTCTTTTGATCGCACCGCTAAAGAGGACCCTGTTGTGATGGGCGGAGTTTTCTTTGCCGTAGTGATCATCAATGGGCACACTTACTTTGAAATTTCTGGATGGATCTTTCAAAGCGAGTACTAGTCGGACAACTAGTACGGCAGAAGCCCGGATGGCTGGAGTTGAGGCTTCAACACCAGTACCATCCATCCGGGTCGCATTGATAATCGGGAATAGGAACACTGTATACACCAGGCTTCTTGAGAACAGGAATACTTAGGCTGTGACGACTCGGGACGGGAAACATACACCAACATGATCAGCAATCGGCGTGATGACTCCCAAAGTACATATTCGCTGAGTACTTTTGGGAGCTAGCACTGGCCGGACGACCAGTACGGCAGGTACCCAGATGGCTGGCATTGGACCAACCAGTACTTCCCATCTGGGTCGAATTGCTGATCGGGAGAGAACAGGACAAACAAACTTCGTCACAGCACGGGGGAAATACACAGGCACTACTCATGCGTAATGAGCGATGATCGTCGTTGGGTACGGTACTGTTAAATCGTTTCGGCTTAGGATTTCCCAGGACAGGATAGCTTAACGCTAGCAGAAGTAGTAATATTCTGGCGAAAGCTTCCTGAATCCTGGTCACGGCACCAAATGTTGGTTCAGACCATTGCGGAAGAGTAAAACTAAAACACCTTTCTTTGTCGACGACTTAAAATAGAAGAGGAATTTTATTGGGTTTCATTTAAAATTACAGCTTTTCCCGCGATTTTCATACAATACATGAATAGCTAAACGGACTGGCAACATTATAGCGATGAAAATATATAAAATGGACTAGTCTACATTCAGGCGTTAATCATTTCAGGGTGACCAATACGTTCGAGAATGAACATAGTTTTATAATGGTTTAATGATGACCCCAAAAAAAGCTACGATTTGACATTTCTCTCGCAAGCCAACCAATTACACGCTAAGGTTGAGTTCCTCATTTCTGAGTTGTTAATCATTAGTACAGTAAAAGAGGACAGACTTTTTGAATGAAAAGGGATTGGTTTTGAATGACCCGTGGAATAAATCATGAGTTGAAGTCAAATTTCGTTGTCTGACGCCATCTTAAAATCCAAGATGGCGGCTTCCGCTGAACTTTAAAATGGTTTAAATGACTTGAAATCGCATGAAACCCCAACAAAATGGGTATCGGGTGAAAGGGCTTAACGAGTAGAAGTTGAATTTCGCTATCAGACGCCATCTTGAAATCCAAGATGGAGGCATCCGCTCAACTTTTAATGCTTAATGCTGACAAAAAGTCGCATTAAACCACCACTATACGGGTATTGAATGAAAAGGCTAAGCTAGAAGATGTCGATTTTTTTCTTTCCGACGCCATCTTGGAATCCAAGATGGCAGCTTCTAATGAATTTAAAATGCTGTTAGTCAAAGAAAATCACTTGAACACATCTTTTTTTCACGTAATACTACATTAAAACTACTATTTTAAGACAATTTAGATCATTTTAAATCACTTTTATTATTTTTTCATTATGTTTCTAATGCATTTAGAACTTTTCTTGTTTTGTTTATAGTTTTTGATTTTTTGCCATTTATGTAATTCTATTATTCCTATCATGCTATTATGTCTAAATTGTATTGGTCTTTTTCTAGCAAAAACTATAAGGTTATGTTGTTTCTGTTAACCGTCTGATTAAGGCACATGTGCCAAATTCGATGTTACCAAAATCGAATGTTGCCAAAAACGAACGGGGTTTGCGTTGTAGTGGTTTTTGTGGGATTTTCAGTCACTTACAGATTTTCAGAGAAACGCGAAAAGAGATATTTGACTTCTATCATTTAGCCTTAGCACCCAACACAATATATTTGAATGTTTCATGCTATTTTCATTCATTTACAGTATTTTATAGTTCAGCTGAAGCCACCATCTTGGATCTCAAGATAGCGTCAGAATGCAAAAATAATCTTTTTATAGCTTATCCCAATTGACAAACGCCCATATTTTGGAGGTTTCATGCGATATTCAATGATTTAGAGCATTTTTAAAGTTTATAGAAAGCTGCCATCTTGGATTTCAAGATGGCGTAAGATAGCAATATTCGACTTTTACTCGTTAAGCCCTTTCACCTACTACCAATTTGGGTTTCATGTCATTTTAAGTCATTCACTACATTTTAAAGTTTAGCGGAAGCCGTTATCTTGGATTTCAAGATGGCGTCAGATAGCGAAATTCAACTTCTACCGGTTGATTTCTTTCAACTTATACCCCTACAATATAGGTTTTATGCGATTTTCAGTCATTTACAGTATTTTCAAGTTGAGTGGTAGCCGCCATCTTGGATTTAAGATGGCGACGGGCAACGAAATTTGACTTCTACTCGTTTATTACTTTCACCTTATAACCATATTGTGAAGGTTTCACGATATTTCCAATAATTTACAGCTTTGAAAATAAAAGCAGAAGCCGCCATCTTGAATTAATGATGGCGTCAAGCAACAATATTGATCATACTATTTGAGCCCTTTAACTCAATACTGCAGATAGTGTGAAGATATTAATACCACTTTCGGTGATTTCAAGTTTTCAAAGATGTATTTTTTTAATTTTAACTCAAAAATGTGTAAAAATGAGAGTTCCAATTCAAATATGTGCTATCTAATCTGAGCGTGTCCTGTTTTGACATCTTGATCGAGAACTGTCACTAAGTTTTATGGCGGTTTAATAATCATGCACTGAGTGCTATTATAGAACATGCAAAAGAAAGCTTGGAGCAAACGTCTAGGTTTGTGTTTTATTATAGTTTAAAAAGAGCATTCATAACTCTTTCAAAATAACTAAAAGAGTATGTTTAATAAAAGTTTTATTAGCGTTTTCAAAACCATCTGAAAACATATAGTCGAAAAAAAATTATAAGCATTCTGCATGACCATAATAAAACCGCCATAAAACGAGCTGCACAAAAAAATGCCATAATTAAACCATAATAAAACTTCCTAATGCTAGTTGGGATAATCTGTGTTACTTGGGATATGTTTTTAATTTTTTGTTTAGTTCAGTTTAGTGCGATTTTTTTTTTGACCGAAATAAATATGAAATCCTTCTTTTGTACCTTGGAGTTGGAACATCACGAAGGAGGAATAATTCAAATTATCAATCATTTGGAGTAAATTAGACGCATTCAAGTAAAAAACTTGCATACAATCCACATTGTACAAAATAGAAAAATCGAGTAATCTTTGATAGAAGATATTTAAAACAAAATCTTATTCAAATAGTGATACAATTTGCAACTTCTACAGTTTGACTTTCGATTTTTGAACTTTTAGAATGTTTGAAAATTCATCACATTTTTGTATATTAAATCATCCAAGAAATTCAAATACGTTTTAATAATGTTTTTAATTATTTTTTCTGCCTACTCTTAAGCATAATTTTTTGCTACCATGAAAAAAAGCTAAGCATTTTTTGAAAAAAGTTCATGAAACCATTTGAAATAAAAAATATTAATCCATTGAAAAGCATTTAAAAATTGCAAGTTTTGCTTGTTAGAACCTTCAATTATTTCATGATTTCTACATATTATGGGCTAAGCAAAGCAGTTTTCGCCGATTTTTTTTAAATTTTTATCTTGCAGTTAAACAGCTTGGATAACATTGAATATCTTTTTCTGGGGTACAAGCTAGTTTGTGGTTTGTTATCATGAAATGTACTGCACGAACCAAGGTATGTTTAAAATCCAAAGTTATATTTTTGAATAGATACAGTATATTTCTGTTGAATGTTGAATGATAAATTAATTAAGTTCCATACAAAATTAAAAATCTTTGCGGTAATTCAGAACTGTATGAATCGCATCCGAAATTTTTATTGCTTTTCTCAGCAGTTAAATTAATCAGAAAAATTTATGGGAGGTATTCAAATTTTCAAAGTTGTAATATGGGAATTGCAGCTTGCAGCAGTGATCGTCTCACCCGAGTTACTTTTTCAAGATCTGTAAATTTTATGTAGAATTTTTTTTCGAAAATGACCTTTTTATTAAACTACTGCAAGCTCTAAACATAGTTTTGCTGAGTCGGCGCCTCATAAAAAGAACTACCTTTCGAAAAATTCTACGGTTGTAAATGTCAAAATAAAATAAAAATTCATTTTCACAATTCATTATCACATTTTAATCAATTTGTACGAAAAAAAAACATTTGAACCATATTGTTCAAATATTTCAAAATTCATACAATGTACAAGAATAAAAATTAATGGAGATTAATGAATCTGGGCATTTCAGAACTCTGAAGTCATAACATTTACGTTAAAACAATTAAATTTATACAAGTTTTTCGGAAATGTATCAATTTTGAATAAATGTTAGCAAGCTAGTAACCTGAAAAGATATCTGACAATAAATCAGAATTTTTCGTTAAGTGCGGTGTCGTGTCTTAAAGCTTGCTTCATATACAATTGGAACAAAAACAATTGCTTTTATTTTAGTTATTTATTATTGGTTTCCAGATCTTTGTTCATTTAAATGTATTATTTTCTTCATTCTTTTAAGAAAAATTACGGGTCGAATTATTTTTCACGGTTTCGCTGGAATTCTCGAGTTTTTGCAGAAACACGGCTCATTAGGCAGCGCACACCTTCGTCCATATTTTTAGGTATCTTATTTCATCAGGTCTCCATCTGATTGATGTCTTTGACAACCTTTCCCTTTGCCTTGAGTCTTCTCTCCATGATTTCCCAGTATTTCTCAATAAGGCGGAACTGGGGGCAGTTGAGTGGACTAAGCTTTTTCGGAATAAACTGGGCCTCTTTCTCTGCACACAATTCTTGAACGTTTTTGCTGTAATAACAGTTTACCAAATCTGACCACAACATCATGGGATGGTCGTGGAATCGAATGAACGGCGAATTTCATTTTTGGACACTCTTGTTGGTATTGTTCCGATGCCATTATATTATTTGTAATGGAAACTTTCATTTTTTTTGCCTTAGCTACGAATGCCCTGCCAAATCATGAATTTTCGTGCAAATTTGTTGGCAAAAATAAATGTAAATTTGCCTGGAACATTCCCCTGAGCCATTGCCAAATAAAATTTTTGACCTGGGATTTGCCCGAAGTCATTCTTGACTAAGGTTTCATCATCCATCACAAGACACCCGTCGAACTAGGTTAGCACCTGGTAATTTTGGCCACACTATTCTGTTTTATGTTGCGATTTGGCTGTTTGGTAGCTCATTACGACTTGATTGCTTTCCGGAGTCGAATTTTCCTCACGGTACTGTAGGCAGCACCGAATTTTCTGGCCAAATCCCGGTCCGAAAGATTGGAATTCCTCTTAATAGTCTTGAAAATCTTACCTCGCGATTTCCGGTCGATAGCTCCACTCCGACTATTGGCTTGAGGCTTCCGAATCGTCGTCAATGTTTCCTCATACCGTTTGATAACGCGCCATACGATATTTCTGGACAATTTCAGTTGTTTAGCTAGCCTAGATGTAGATCACGATGGATTTTCCAAAAAAAAACTGCGATTTGCGGAATATCAAAAATACCACCAGGAGCGCCACAATATGAGCAAAAAATTGTTCCAATTCTAAATGAAGAAAGCTACATACGGGTATATGTATTCAAAAATGGGAAAGTGGAACATATTACAAACAGTTTTTTTTAAAACAAAATCTGAAATATTTCGAATTATCAACCTTTTCATAGATTCAAGTACCAGTAAGAAATTGGTCGCAAAACGCCATTCATACGTAGTCGGTTATTGACAAGTTTGGCTCATTTCCAACCATTTTATTGTCTCATCTTGGACACCGACCCCACACTGCATATCGAATTGACATGAGATAGTGAATAGATTTGTCACCGGGAACGTGCTTTGCAATCGTTCATCGACCGAGGGAAAGGGACCAATCCGATCGAAAAAGCACACGAAATGATGAAGGCACACCACATTCTCACACAAACAACTCCTATTCATACGTACGTACAGATACACATCCATATTGGGTGGCTCCCGCCTGACCAAACCCATTTGAAACCCTCACTAACTACTTGCGGCGGGATTCATTAATGGTTCTCTCGGTGCGTTCCGTTCATTCGTTCGTTCGTTCGGGTTGAGATATGTCAGACACTGGAAAGCGTAAAGTAGCAACTATTCACCGGAATTGATAGGGAACGTGTCATGCATTGTGCGAACCTTTTGCGGTACATTAAACTCTGGCTAGCTAGCTGGATTCCTTCACCCATTGACCCCGGTATCGTATAGCAAATGAGAAAGGACCAATAAGGAAAGTGGCCTCATTTCTGGATGAGTGTAGGACTAACTACATGTAACTGAACTGCCGGGTAGAAGTTACCGTGAAACGGTCACGTCTTAGGCGGCCTTCCACGGAGAGGCGACACAGTCTGGCGCTAACCGGATGGTTCATGCTTGATGCAATGGCGTCATGTTGTTGAGCTTATTTAGAGCCACCCACCAGCGACAAATTTCTTGGGTGGAAGATCTTTGACCGGAATTTACGACCGGTTTGTCTATTGAAAGTAATGAATATTTCAAATACTTTAAGCAGATCAAAGGCTAGCTGTCATAACTCATGTAAAGAAACGGAAGAGTGGTAAAAAACGTGTGGAACAAAGTTTACAAAAAACACTAATACACACAAATACACTGACATCGTCTGTACTCGCCGAGCTGATCCGATAGGTGCCTATGAAGGTATATTTAAGACCCATAATTAATGATCTCCTAAATCGACCGATAACTATACCTTTCTGAAAGAAAGGTAAAAAGGTTATTAAATTCCTAAGGGGTCGTTTGATGACGCTCAATTTTAACAGGACGTTCGACACCATATTATCAACAAGCAACACTGCAAAATGCACTTTTATGCAACTCAGTGTTGAAAAGTGAACATTTCGACACTAGAAACAGTAACAAAAAGTGCTACTTTTCAGCACTGAGTTCAGTGTCGGAAAGTACACTCCACGACCAACTTGATCATAAATTTTCAGTCGTTGGCATGGTCGTCCACATGTTGTTACTTGTTGACATGCGCTTCTTGTACAGTATGACCCATTAGACTTAGTCGATTTGGGGTCGTTTTTAAATTTCTCAAACCCAAAAGCTTCGTTTTGGTTCAAAACTAATCTATGATTTTTTGCAGAATTTTTAAGTAACGTTTACATGAATAAATTTGAATTTTTAGGTTTGTATGGGAAAACTGAATATTTTGTACTGGAAATTGAACATCATTTTTGTTTCTTCTGTGGAACCTAGCCTAATAAAATTTTTGTTGATCTATATGTTTTATGGCAATGACTTCAATTGACACCACTGCGGGGTGCCTAGCGAGGTATTGCATGACTATTCTTCATGCAATACATTGACTTGAATTCTCGAAGCGTTTCTATTTTAATTAAGAAAAAAGCAGCAGATCGTTGTGTTTTCAGACGAGAAACTTTTTTTCGGTTGATTCGGTGAGTTGGACACGTATTGATCGGTATATTTCACCCATTAAGGCTAATAATGTTCCAGATAATGTGAAATTCATGTTTACTATCAAGGTTCTCACAAGAGCTTGCATCATTTAGAATTGGAACAACTTTTGCTCATATTGTGGCGTTCCTGGTGGATGGATTTGGAAGTTGTTGGCGCCCACGTTTTTGGAATTTTGTCAGCTTTACGAATGTGCTTTTGAGATTTGGAAGCCGAAAGAAGGGAAAAAATGTGCGCTGTAATTTGGAAAATCCATTGTGGTCTGCATCTAGGCTAGCTAAGCAGCTGAAATTGCCCAGAAATACCGTATGGCGCGTTATCAAACGTTTTAATCAAATATTGACGAAGATTCGGAAGCCTCAAGTCAATCTTCGGAGTGAAACTGTCGACCGGAAACTGCGTGGTAAGATTTTGAAGACGATTGAAAGAAATTCCGATCTGTTGGACCGTCTTTTGGTCAGTAAATTCGGTGCAGTCCATAGTACCAGGAGAAGCATTCGACTCCGGGAAGGAATCAAGTCGCATTGAGCTAGCGAACCGCAAAACCGGACCATAATCCCAGGTTAAAAATTTTATTTTGTAACGGCTCGGGGGACTTTCCTGCCAAATTTAAATATGTTTTTTCCAACAAATTTGCACGAAAATTTATGATTAAACAGGAAATTCACAGCTGTGGAAAAAAAAACGAAAGTTTTTGTTAAAATAAGACAATGACAAATAAGATATGACATGTCTGACATGACATGGAAATGTACCAAAAAAAAGATAGTCTTCAAAAACGAGTTTTGCCGTTCATTCGATTCCACGACCATCCCGTAATATTTTGGCCAGAATTGGCCAGCTGTCATTACTGCAAAGTTGTTCAAGAATGGTATGCAGAGAAATGGGTCCAGTTTTTACCTAAAAACCTCAACCCACGATTGCTACCTCATGATTAGCTGACCCCATTAATTTTGTGCAAAGGCCAACAGACTGGTGTTTGGGACAAACAGCTCAATCTCATTGCACAAAACTGATGCTCTCTCTATGGAAATGATCAATAACGGCGCACACAGGGGTAAATGAACCTAATAAGCGATCAAAATTATTTGCGGACAAACGGTAAACGATAGACATTTGATGTCTTCGCAACATTTTTATATTTTTTGATGATCTATCAAATTCTTGAAAGAAAAAAGTGATTTTTTCATTTGGAAGGGAGATAAAAAAATTATTTCTTGAAATAATTAGTTTAGTGTCTTGATGTCTTCACAAAAGTTGAAGATCTTATTATTTTAAGCAATTTTGTTGAAGACATCATAAAGATCGCATGAAATTCAAAAAAGTTACGAGCATTTAAAAAATAACGAGAATTTTAACAAGTAATTTTGAGTTTTTATTTAATATCTTTTTAAGTACACGATTTACAAACTTGGTATATTTGAGAAAGTTGTTTAAATTGTTAAAACACACAATTTTGAAGAACATTTCAAATACATATTTCAACTAAGAAAGGAGATATACTGCAAAATATCCAAAATAATGCATTTTTTCAGTAAGTTATAACCTTAAGAGTTCGGACGAGTTCGGATAATTTTTTAAGTGGGTTTTGTTGGTCAAGTTATTGGCTTTCCATTGATATATAAATTAAACATTAGTTTTGAATAGATTTTCTGCAAACTAGCAATCAAAAATGAGCTTTTTTCTCTAAAAACAGGAAAAATTGAGGTTTTTTTTCTTCGAATTTAAAGTGTTTCTAAAGGAAAAAGCTCATTTTTGATTGCTAGTTTGCAGAAAATCTATTCAAAACTAATGTTTAATTTATATATCAAAAGAAAGCCAATAACTTGACCAACAAAATCCACTCAAAAAATTATCCGAACTCGTCCGAACTCTTAAGGTTATAACTTACTGAAAAAAGGCATTGTTTTGGATATTTTGCAGTATATCTCCTTTCTTAGTTGAAATATGTATTTGAAATGTTCTTCAAAATTGTGTGTTTTAACAATTTAAACAACTTTCTCAAATATACCAAGTTTGTAAATCGTGTACTTAAAAAGATATTAAATAAAAACTCAAAATTACTTGTTAAAATTCTCGTTATTTTTTAAATGCTCGTAACTTTTTTGAATTTCATGCGATCTTTATGATGTCTTCAACAAAATTGCTTAAAATAATAAGATCTTCAACTTTTGTGAAGACATCAAGACACTAAACTAATTATTTCAAGAAATAATTTTTTTATCTCCCTTCCAGATGAAAAAATCACTTTTTTCTTTCAAGAATTTGATAGATCATCAAAAAATATAAAAATGTTGCGAAGACATCAAATGTCTATCGTTTACCGTTTGTCCGCAAATAATTTTGATCGCTTATTAGGTTCATTTACCCCTGTGTGCGGCGTCGGCCACGTCTTCGAAGTCGATGAGGAATAAGGGAAGGAATGTTAGTTAAATACTCTTTAAGTTTGGCTTGCAACCCCTTATTCCTGAAAATCCTAAATGCTTTTTTTTTTAAGACTCAAAAACAGAGATAGGCAAGTCCATGAGTCCCAAAGAATAATAAAAGTGGCTAATAGTTCTTCTTGTCTTTGTCCAAGTTTTACATTATTTTAATATAAAAATATTAAAATGATCAAAAACATAAATTGGTTGGCTGCCGTGCCATTTTTCGTTTTTACCAATAAAAGCGTTTTTCTCTTTTTCTCCATTGGTCACTAGTCTAGGGCTTTTCATTGAATATGATATGTACAATCTTTGTGAAGATGTTTAATATTTTAAGCCTTATACATTATTTTTTGTCATATTAGTTCTCATTTCACAGTTTGTAAGTATCAGACAATGAGAATTTTAAAAGTTTTTCTACTACCCTATAGTCATTGTATACCTTATGGCGCAATTTTCTAGTTTTTATCACGATCCATTCAGAAGAGAAATATATATTTTAGGACTGAAGAGATCGATTATACCCATAACATACATTTTGAAAACTTTTTCTTTAAAAAAAGTTGAGAGTTTAATATTGTTTTGAAAATATGGCATTATACTCTAACGATTGATTTATTGGAATAAATATTTTATCAATATTTTTTTTCATGAGAGGAACATTTTATAGTGATAAAAAAGATCTTCGAATCACATTTTGTTAAATTTTTCAAACAAAGTTCAATAATTAGAAAATTAGAATTTTTTAAATTGGTTTAGATAACAGCATTGTTGTTTTGTTCTATTTGGCACATTTTTCTAGAACATTTGAAACCAACAATGTATGTGTCTACTACGATTGACGAAATAAATAAATAAATACACATACATCATTTCGGTTAAAGGCCACAAACGAGAGTCGTCCATATGAAGTAATTTTATTTATGTATTTTCAGGATTTTTAAAGGATGAGCCGCCCTATTCATGTAGAAGATTTTCTTAACCCAGCAATTTGAAAAAAAAAAAATGAAAAAATCTGCATTTGTATCAAAGTTTATAAAAAAAAAACCGGTCAGTGTACCAGCTTCGACCGTTATTTATGAAAGCCCTCCACCCCCTTTTGAGGTGGGATTGTACACTTTTTTGTTATAAAAATGTCAAAATGGCCATATATTTCAAACTTAAGGAATATAGCTAAAAAACTATTTGTGTAACGAGATTCATTTTGTAATTTTTCCTTAGATGATTGGATATAGAGGAAAGTCGGGTAAAACGGACAATTTCAATATTTCGAAAATTACAATGTTTGGCTCAAATCTAATGAAGAGAATATGTTTGCCTAAGTTTATCAACACTTTCGAGACCCTTTGTTGATTGATAGTAAGCAAGGCTTCCTAACTGTAAACAAAACAAACAAAAATTATGAGCATGCACCATTCGATGTAATTTTAACAACTCAGAAAAAACTAGCAACATTTTCGAAATTTTCAACCGTTTTCAACGGTGGAATGTTCATTAGGCTTCTCATTGACCACCCGAGAGAAACCAGCGAATTTTGCTAGGTTGAGTAAGATGGACACTTCAAGGTCTGGTTAAACGGGGACATAAGTTTGACCAGGTATTTCAATTTTTTCATCGGTTTGATCCTCCATATACCATCAAAAGATCTTGGCAGGAGCAACTGTCGGTTGAAAAGCACTAAGATTCTCAAACAGGCCGTAAAAACTGTTAAAAGTCGATCCCCGGTTAAGAAGCGCCTATATAATACGGAATTCCGAAAACCACGCTATTTAGCTATCAGATTCGGACCAGATGGTTCCATTTTGGTTTAAAAACGTTCTTAAATGCTCAACTCATAAAAGTATTTACTCTTACAGCAATTTTTTCGGCAAAATATTCCTTTTCTACGCAGTGTCTGTTTTATCCGAACATTTTTGAAAAGCGCAATTCGCAAGCATATTTTAAATTGCTATAAACTGCGATGGGAAAAGCAATATCAGATTTTCTATTTCGATTCTACCTTTGGGTGTCCGTTACCATACAGTTGTATCCATTGCCTGCAGTCATGAAATTAGTATTTTTCAATAATTTTTACTTTACTTTGGTGGGTTTTTTTTTCATCACCGTGCCCCATGCAACACGCATATGTGTACGTATTTATGTACATCATGCGAGAAGCTAATGTTTCTGATTTCAAATCATATGAATATAGTTTTGAAAATGTTTAACAAAAATAAAGTTATTGTTCCATCTTAAGGAACGCACTCTTTCTTTAAATCCTTTAATATTTACATCTTTTCTTGTTTCCATTATATAAGATATGCACTCTAAAGTCAACCAAAGTCCTGCTTTGAACTTAAAATTCTTCTTGTTTATTGTGCATTGGAGTAAATCTTCTGCATCGGAAATATTCAGTTTGAATTTTGTTTTTAGTTCTTTGTTCAACCAAGACCAAATTATCTTGGACTCTACGCAATCTTTGATTCTATGCAAAGCAGTATCATTCAAATTACAAAGATCACATTTTGGAGAATTTAGCCCTCTAACACTGTGTCTGAACATTTTTTCATTTGTTGGAATTAAATCTCTTAGTAGGATAAAAAAAGATGATTTTTGGCTGGAGCTAAGGTAGTTTTGGTTGCAATTTTCAAAAATAATCTCCCATTTAAAGTTAGGCAGTTCGTTAATTTGATTTATCGGCCTAGCGGTGAAAAGTGATGTCCTTTTTAGTAGGGACATCTAAAGATTATGAATTTTTTTTTTTTTTTATATAGATGGATAGAAGGTTAGAAGAAATGAAAGATGGTAAAAATGAGCGGGTAGAATTTGTCTAGAAGCATTACCATCACATACATCACATATTTCATAATCTTTAGATGTCCCTACTAAAAAGGACATCACTTTTCACCGCTAGGCCGATAAATCAAAGTAACAAACAAAAATTACGGTGGTTAATCTCTTCATAAAATTAAATAACTTTGGCCAAAAAGAAATAAAAAAACACGACATCATAGCATCGGTGGTTGGTCACTATCAGACTATCGACCGTACCGTTTCGCATGCAAACCCCGCATGTAACGAATGCGAAGATAACAAACTGAGAAGACTTAAACATCGATAGATGCGTTTCTGAGTTAAAGGGAGCTTATCTGAGCGATCACATACCATCTTTTTGTTCGTCCGCACTACAAGTTCTCGCTTGTGGGGCGGACCACGCTAAGCCTACTAATGTGTGGTGGTAGATGCAACTCTATCTGTATCTACCACTTCATAGTAGTAGGCTCGTGAGGAACAAAAATTTGGTATGTGATGGTAATGCTTCTAGACAAATTCTACCCGCTCATTTTCACCATCTTTCATTTCTTCTAACCTTCTATCCATCTATATAAAAAAAAAAAATTTCATAATCTTTAGATGTCCCTACTAAAAAGGACATCACTTTTCACCGCTAGGCCGATAAATCAAAGTAACAAACAAAAATTACGGTGGTTAATCTCTTCATAAAGTTAGGCAGTTCTTTAGTTATTTTAATATCAATATTCATGCGACTTAGTAAATAATCATAAATTGATTTGCTCGTATTTAAATTGGTCATTGCTCGCAGATCATTTGCCAACGACAGCCATTCTCGCATATTTCTGGTGAATATGCTTTTATTCATACTGCGCAAAATAAAGTCGTTGGGATTTAACTGTCCATTTATATTGTACAAAATATTTTTTATAAATAAAGCTTTTGATTTGGTTTCAACGTCAGAAAGAGCTGTCCCTCCTTTGTAAACAGGCAGATATAGTTCTCTGTGTGAAACAAAATAAAAAAGTCCTTTTCGTATAAACTTACTTGTCAGCTGTCTTAAAATACTTATATGTTTGTTGTCCATGGGTAGAACTTGGGCAATGTACCAGAGTTTTGATAATATATAGGTATTCAAAATCCAAGATTTTTGAAATATGTTCAAAAATCTTTTTTTGTGTTGTGCTAACGTAGCTTTTAATTTACTTATTAGAGTGTTGTAATTTTTATCTATAGTAGTTTTAAAAATAGGGAAAAAATGCAAACCTAAGATTTTAACACTATCCTGTTCTTTTATTTTTTGTGGTCCAATAGGGCAATTATTTAATCTCAAAAAATTTGATTTGGAAAGGTTCATTTTTAATTTGGAATAAATACTATAATAACTTATCAACTGTAAAATAGTATCAAACTCATGGTCATTTCTTATCAAGATGTTGATGTCATCCGCATATGCAATAACTTTAATAAATTTATTGTTTAAGAAGATGCCATCAACATTTTGATAGATCATTCTTATCAGTGGTTCTACGTAAAGAGTGAATAAAGCCATACTCAATGGACATCCTTGCCTTACCGAGCTACAAATTTTGAATGACGGAGTTAATAAACCATTTACTAAAACCTTGGATGTTGCGTTGAGATAAAGTTTTTTCAAAAAATTAATAAATAAATTTGGAAAACCGAATTGAATCAAAATCTTCCACATAAAATCATGGTCAACGCGATCAAAGGCCTTTTCTAGGTCAATCGTAAGAATTGCACATCTGAATTTTTTATTATCATTGGCTTTAAGAAAAACATCTCTTAGGTCCAATAAATTTTCCACACAAGATCGTGACTCTATACAGGCTGACTGTCCAGCTTCTATCAACTCTGATAATAAAGGTCTTAAGCGAATCCACAGCATTTTAGTCAAAATTTTATAGTCTGTATTTAACATGCTGATAGGTCTTTTATTATTAAGGTCAAACTGATCACCTTTTTTAGGAACAAGTGAAATTATTCCTTCTGTAAATAAAGCCGGTGGGTATTGACCATCAATAAGATATTCGTTAAAAAGTTTCAACATTTCTTCTTTGACTTCTTCAAAGAATATATTATAAAACTCATAATTTATTCCATCTGGTCCAGGGGAAGTTTTTGAAGAAGCATGTTTTATTGCAAATTTCAACTCTTCATAACTGAAAGGTCTTGAAAGAATGCTGACAGATGACCCATCTAATTTTTTTGTGATACAATTCAAAATGCTTTCTCTATCTTCATCAACAGTAGGGATTTTCTTAAAACTGTTGGAAAAATGAGCGTGAACAATTGATTTAAGTTGTGAGGAATTTTCAACTATTTCATTATTAACTCTAAGTTTTAATAGTTTTGATGGATCGTTTCTTTTTAAATAAGATGTTAGCTGGAATAAAGATATCATTTCATCTGAATGAATAGTATTTGCTTTCAATTTATGTTTGAATTGAGTTAATCGTTGCTGCTCTAATTCCAGAATTTTAGATTTAACTATTTTCATTTCATCAAGATTAATAAGTCCGGAGGACTGTTCATCAATCATTTCTCTGAGACAACTATAATAGAAATTTTTAGAATTATGGGATTCTTCGTTAATTTTAAAATTTTCATATTTAAATAATTTTTTAACACTTTTCTTAAAGTCATTATTCCACCAAAAGTTCAAATTTATAAAGGAATTACGTAGTTTTAATTGTCTGTACATATTTTTAAATTTTTCTTGTATTGATTCATTATTCAATAAAGAAATATTCATCTTCCAAAAACCACGTCCGATGAAATGGTTCTCAAAATTGCAACATTTATACTTCAAAATCAAACCATGATGATCTGAAAATGGTAAAGCAATTGTATCTATATTAATAACAGACGAAAAAATATCTGCTGATCCATAGATTCTATCTAATCGCGATTTTGATGAACCACGACAAAATGTAAAATTAGTTTTGCCCCTTTTAAATTTGAATTCAAAATCAATCAGTGAAAGAGATTCTACCAGCGTTTTCAGTCCATAACTAATGTTTTTAATTAGAGAGTTTGAATCATTGTTCAAAATGATACAATTAAAATCCCCAAGAATAACATTTTTATTTGCACTTTGCAAATGAATTAGCATATCGTTGGTAAATAAATTATCACGCTCTTTTCTAAAATTAGTTCCAGAGTGGGCATACACGTTGATAATATTCATACCATCAATTTCAACTGAAGTAATTCTGCCGTTGATATTTAAAATTGGGTTTCTGAATTCAATATTTTTACGTATTAAAATAGCTGTTCCTTTTTTATCCTCACTAATGTTAACTATTGCAAAATGAGTTGTTAGAAAACTAAAATCTTCAAAGGACACCTCCTGAACGCAAACAATATCAATATCGTTGTTCCATATAAATTCCCTCAAAAGTGATTTTTTTAATGCAGAATTAATTGCATTCAAATTAATTGTTGCAAGCTTTCTAACTAAATTCATGAATAAATGGAATTTTTTAATTAAACAATGAAGAAGAAACTTAGAAAACAAAAGTTTTTTTTTAGATAAATGGAAAATTTAAATTCAGAATAACTAAGTTCTATCAGGTAAAAAAGGAAAGAAGATTGATTGAGAAAAATTACTTAGAATGCGATTTCGAATTTTTACGATTTTCAATAGCTTTCAAAATAGATTCTTTTTTTGTCGTCTTTCCTCTTTTGCCTTTACCTGATACAGGATCACACTCATCGCTGTCAGCCACCGATTCCGTTCGTCTTTTTTGCGTTGTCCTTCCTCGTCGCTTTCCGTTGGACACATTGTCGTCTTCATCAGTCGATTCTGCACATCGTTCGGGTTTTCCAGTATTTGTGCCGGCATTGGTGTGTGTAGCGGCAACAACCATGGGTTCCTTATCCTCTGCTTCTTTGCTGGCTGTTTCGGCGATGATCGGATTGGTAGTTGAACCCGAACCGTCTTCCTCGTTCACATTCGTGCTGGTTTCATTAGTATTGGTTTCTTCCTGAACGACTGCTGCTTCACTCGTTGTAATTTGACCCGTTTCGTTGTTTTCCAAGTTCTTGGTGGTGGTGCTGTCCGTATACGATCGGCGTAGAACGTTTCTCGATGGTAGTGTTGTCATTGAGGTTGTCGGTTGAGATTGGTCGGTGACGGCTATTCTCAAGCTGGCAGCAACATGACTGTACAACGGTTTTTGCTGTTCGGCTGATTTGGAGCTACCTGCTACGCCAACCGTCTCGCCTTCCTTCAGTTTTGGGCAATCCACTTTAAGATGTCCTTCTGCTTTGCATAAAAAGCAACGATTTTTAAGGCCATCATAATAAATCCTTGCACGGAAATGTCCGATGAACAAACTGGCTGGTATTTCTTTTTCCAGCTCCATATGTACACCACGGATTCCACTATACACTGGATAATTGTAATCCGCTGGATATCGTTCACGGACAAACTGATGAATTTTTCCGTAGCGACTCATGGCTGCAGCTATTTCTTTGTCTTCCGTTTCTGGTGGCAAGTTGAAGATCCGTATATAGCGAAAAAGCTTGCTGGCCATTTCAAACTTCACCGTTGTCACTTCTCCATCTTTGTAATTGAACCGATATTGTTCTTTCATTGCGTTACAAAACTGGTCAAAGGATTGTTCGTCTATTGGCTTCACATAAAAGCTCTGGTCATTTTCGTCCTTATAAACACTGTGCACTTTTGCAGCCGGGATTTCCACTGTCTTTGCAAAAAACCGTAAAACTTCTAAATAACTGGCACTTTTTGTCTTGTTAGTAAAGACTAGTTTTAAAGTATTCTTTCTGGTTTCCATTTTATTATTCCGTTTATTTCTTCCGCTTTGTTTTATAAAAAAACCACTCACGTAGAGTGAACACAAGAGAAAAACTTTCAGGGAGCGCGCTGTCTGTACGTTTGTCGCTTCCACGTTCAAAACGGAACACATTTTTGAAAAAGCGCAATTCGCAAGCATATTTTAAATTGCTATAAACTGCGATGGGAAAAGCAATATCAGATTTTCTATTTCGATTCTACCTTTGGGTGTCCGTTACCATACAGTTGTATCCATTGCCTGCAGTCATGAAATTAGTATTTTTCAATAATTTTTACTTTACTTTGGTGGGTTTTTTTTTTCATCACCGTGCCCCATGCAACACGCATATGTGTACGTATTTATGTACATCATGCGAAGCTCACTGATCGTTAAACCATTCGGTATCAATTTTTGAAAAAGGCCTACACGCAAAGGCCTTTGTTTTGAGAAAAATTCATTCTAACTTTCAGAAAATTGAATCAATTTCCATTTTAACTGCATTCAGTAATTTTCCTACATAAGTCACTTAAATGCCACCAAATCGACTTAATTTCACAACACGATTGACATTTATAGCAATTTGTCATTTTGTCTATTCGTCAAATTGGAGCGCCCTTTTGAAATGCAGAATGAATGTTCGCCTTTTGGATCACTCATTAGAGAAGCAATATTAAGCAAATTTCGGTTTGAAGGCGGGTCCAAATGAACACAATTACACATTAGCACATTCAACCATCTTATTATCACTGGTCTCTTCGTAATGGAAAATTACTTTTGGCCTTTTTGTTTGCGACAAAATCTTGAGAAGAAAAAAACTTGACAGAAAAGTTAAAAGAAAATCATATTTTGGATACAAAAAAAAATGTGTTTAACACGTTTAAGTGGTTATCTGGATTTGATTACAGTTGGCGCATTCGCCGTTCTTAAAAATCGATACCGCATGAAAGAGTTAAAAAATATTGGCGGGCATTTTTCCTTCTGCTCATGAGTAAAGCACGTAGAATCGATATGGGTTCTAGATGGGATTATTACTTTTTCATTTGGGTTGAATAGAATTAATTCAAGTCGGTAAGTGTCATATTAACTTGGATTAATATTTTGTTGATAGAATTGAAACCAATGAACAGATTACCAAAAATCATTGACAATTTTAATTAGTTTGATATTAACAACAAGTTTTTTTTTGGGAAATATGATTTTGTTTTGATGGACATCAGAAAAAAATCCTTACAGAAAAATTTGAAAATATAATTTGCTTTCGAGTTATAATCGTGGCTTTCACTATGGTGATGAAATTTTGGGCAATTGAAAAAAATATTACAGATTTAAATCAAACAATTATCATTAACTATACAATCTACCATATTTCTACCACAAATTCTATCATATTTGAAGGTGTGTTATGATTCGAACAAACGAATATCTTAAAATAATAAAAGATGTTTTTGGCGAAATTACTCGCCATAATGGTTCGTTCAAAAATGATAGTGTGCAATAAACGAAAAATTCTTAAGAACACACTATACAAGATTTGAAAGTTATAACTTTACAATATTCAAACAAGTATTTGAAATTGTGATTTTTTATCCAATCCGTTTTTACAATCTACCTAACATTGTTCATTGATTATGACTAAAAGATTTGATGAAATTTTGAAATCTGTTTTTTTTGCACATGTTTTCAAGTTTTCCATAGGTATAAGAAGTTACAAAAACTACCAAGAGTAGAGTCTTTTTATTCAGTAGGATGAAATTTACAATAATTCATGCGTTTCCGATTTATAAAGATTTTTTTTATGTATTTTGCATTTTGAATATAGGCACATTTAAGTTATTTACAAAACGACACTTTGCATTTAACGGTTAAGGGGGGGGTAGGGTCTAACACTTTCAAAAAATCGATTTTTTTATTTTTTTATTTTCTTATTGTAAAACATTTCAAGAATGTTGTGTCAAATTTTCAAGTCAATTGAAGCAAAACTGTAGAAGTTATAGGCCTTTATCTCCTCCTATCTTAAACTGCAAGAAAGCAAGAGCAGAAACTTCAAACGCGTTTTTCTCGAAAGCACATTTTTAAAGTCCGTGGACATCGTCATTTGAAAACTACTTATCCGATTCTTTTAAAATTTGGAACATATTTTCTACGTATAAAATACCAGACCCCAACGTTTTTCTTTTTTGTTTTTTTTTACTTTGGGAAGATTTTACAGGTGAAAAATGGCGGATTTTTTCGTGAAAAATCGTAGTTTTTACTTCAAACAGCCACAAAAATTTCATAAATTTTTTTTTAAGTTAAATAAAAACGTTGGGGTCCAGAAAAACATCTATTAAAAATATTTTGCTCTGATTTTTTGACTTCAGATGATTCTGTGCTGAGATATAGTGTCCACCGCAAATCCTGTTTTCTAAAAAGCATCCTCGAAAATGCTCCGTCACCGGCTCATTTTTCAATACTTTTCTACGAAAAAATTACTTAATGTTCTTTTAACAATGCTTTTTATAATGCAAAAAATTTGAATACATTTATTTGAACGATAGCTCTAGAAAAAAATCGTGAAAATGGTGTTTTTTTATTCCCGTTAGACCCTACCCCCCCCTTAAATATGGTATTTCTCCAATTGTTTAATTGAAAAAAAGAAGGATATTAATGCATTGAGTCAACTACAAAATGATACTTAAATCATAAGGTATTTCGAGAACGATCCCACTTCAGGGAGGGAGGGCTTCCATAAAAAATCAATATAAAATGCTTTAAAATTCCAATGAATTTCAAGTGATCTCAACTAAATTTAAAACAAAACCAATTGTTGGCATATTCAAAGGATTTTGAGATATTGACATACGTGTAATTTATTACTATGGAATGTGGAGAGCGGGTCTTCCAGACAAAAAGGATTCAAGAACTATACGAGTACATGAATTTCGATTTTGTATGGAACGGTATATTAATACCAGAAATATTTATATGTATTACTGTTTGAGATCCTTTCCTACTTCCAGCGAAGAGATAGGAAGAGAGAGGGGTTCACAAACAATTTTTTTTGTGTAACTCAAGACCGAATCGAGCAAATTGAACCAAATTTGGCATGGTAGATTTTTTGTGATCCCTTCTTCCTTCCGTTGCACAGTGGTCCAAAAGGGCTAAAAGTGGAACTTTTTTCGTAGCGCCTCTGTCTTTCATCTTATCTCTTAAGTGTCTTCAGAACATTTGCTTCTTCAAACATGCTTCATAACTTGAAAGCATCAAAAGTTAGTCAAAGTCCACTATGAAAAAATTGAAAATTCTAACTTTTTTATTTCAATAGATAGAGCTTTACTTTATACTTGTGTTGAAATACGAGCACGTGGAGACAAATGAAACCAACACCAATTTGTTGCACTTAGTTCAAGCTTCAATGTGGTTTATTAGTTTTAAAAATCCACTTGCACGTTTTCGCAATAAACGCTCGTGAAGTTGAGTAAAAATAAAACTTAAAGTTGCAATAACTTGGTTAGAAAACGTCGTAGAAAGCTGAAATCTTGTGCAAAACGTGTTATTTGAATGTTTCAACAAATGTTCAGAACATCTTATTCATGTAAATCCTCATCTAACTATAGTTAAGTTTAAAAAACTAACTTTTAAATAACTTTCAAAATAAAACCTTTATAACTCTGCTCTGAATACAGATAGAGTTTTGATGTATTCAACAAAGTTTCATATTTTCATGTATTCTACAACTTTGTAGTATAAAGTAAAGCTCTATCTATTGAAATAAAAAAGTTAGAATTTTCAATTTTTTATAGTGGACTTTGACTAACTTTTGATACTTTCAAGTTATGAAGCATGTTTGAAGAAGCAAATGTTCTGAAGACACTTAAGAGATAAGATGAAAGACAGAGGCGCTACGAAAAAAGTTCCACTTTTAGCCCTTTCGGACCACAGTGCGTTGCAATGGAAGAATGGGATGCATTGGGAAGATATAACTTTATAAAGATGGAGAAGCGTTTGTGAATATTGAAAAGTAATCCCTCCACCTTCTTCATATAGTGGGGAAAAAAGGGGCAGGGGGATGGCATACACTTATTGAGATTTAAGAACAATTCGAGAAAATTGAGCCTGGAATATTGCATGGTGGGGTATTGGGGTACAAGAAATTGTTCTCTTTTAATTTATGATAGCTTCTCTCGCCTAGTAAATAGAGTCTTAAACCCAATTTATTTTTCGCTGAAAAATTCACAGAAATAATGTTTTTTGATAACAAAATTTATTGTTTTGCAAAAAACCAAATTGATGGAAAATATTGAATTTTCCAAACAAAAGATTTTTAAGCAAGGAAGCCTAATATATGATTCAAAATTGTGTTTGTCGACGAGCTTTGATAAAAAAAATTTCCTTTATTTTAATTGAGTTATTTAAGTTTTAACAACAATTTCTCCGATTTTTGGTCAATTTTTGGATCGAATGCCCAGGTTTTGCCAGGTATTCATACTAAATTGACCGGATTCGTCCGTGGTGAAAAAATCCCAAGCCTTTTTTTATGCCATAAAAAAAGAAACTTGGATTTTTTTAAAATTTCATCATTGACGTTTGATACTCACCAATATTAATTATTATCAATAAAAATATACTGAACTATACCCCAGTTTAAAAAAAAAATGTCAGAGATTAAATATAAAAATTCAAACAAACAGGGTTTTTTCAAAAGGCGTCTCGTTTTCCTCTCTCCTATAATTTTTTTTTTCTATAAACTTTACACAAAAATAAACAAAAGTGCTCAGTAAATAGGTGTACTCAATTATGCAAAAGCTTCAAATAAATTATCAGAATGATGTGTAATGATTTTACATGTTACAAAGGCTTAAACCTAAAAGTATTTCTGGAATTGATCAGCAGATTACCTAATGCCTTTCAAATAAAACCATCCTGAAATATGAAACCGAAACGAAAATAAATCGTAAATTGAAGCAAAATACAGAAATCTTTCATCCATTGCCTGGTTGAAATTCAAATCAATTCAAAGCATTCACATTCGCGTTCATATTTCAACAACTGCAAAAAAAAACGAGGGACCAGGGTGCTGATTTGATTTGTTCGTGTGCACGTTTGGTTTGTTATTTTTGGTGGTGGAGGTTTTCACAGCAGCAGCAGCAGCAAACGTAAAAATCATTCCTTCAGAGCATAACAGAGCAGAGAAATCTTTGACGGTAGCATTTGAATACATCAGAATAATATTACACGCGACATTCATAATGGAAAATATATTGCTATCATAATTCCACTCGGAGCTGCCGAGATGTTTCATGTTTTGCTTTTTGAGATTTCTGATTTTACTTTCATTTTTTTTTTGCATGCTTGTGCCCCTCGGGAGCTCTTCACGTTGCAGCTTGGTCGGAAAATGGAAAACGCCAAGGGAATTTGAACTTCCCCAACGACGAAAGATGACGACGACGGTATGAACGAAAGCGTCTTTACGTGTCCAACAGGTTTTTGCTTTGGACGTTACGTTTTCCCAGCCTCGGTTGTTGGGTTTTGTTGATGTTGTTGGGTTGGGACTCAAGATTTTCCATAGGTTTCCTTTTTTCTTCGAGGTACCTTGCTTTTTCTTTGAATTTCTTGCGCATGATCTGAATGAATGTTTCCTGGAACATTTTTTGAAATAAACAAATATTTTTCCTGCTTTGAATAGAGTTTTTGTGATATTTGTGAAATTTTTCAAATTTGTCATTTTGTCATTTTTGTCATTTTTGTCATTTTTGTCATTTTTGTCATTTTTGTCATTTTTGTCATTTTTGTCATTTTTGTCATTTTTGTCATTTTTGTCATTTTTGTCATTTTTGTCATTTTTGTCATTTTTGTCATTTTTGTCATTTTTGTCATTTTTGTCATTTTTGTCATTTTTGTCATTTTTGTCATTTTTGTCATTTTTGTCATTTTTGTCATTTTTGTCATTTTTGTCATTTTTGTCATTTTTGTCATTTTTGTCATTTTTGTCATTTTTGTCATTTTTGTCATTTTTGTCATTTTTGTCATTTTTGTCATTTTTGTCATTTTTGTCATTTTTGTCATTTTTGTCATTTTTGTCATTTTTGTCATTTTTGTCATTTTTGTCATTTTTATCATTTTTGTCATTTTTGTCATTTTATTTCTTTGAAAGTTAACTGTTCAGTTTAAAAAATTTCAAAATCTGATCCACCAGACGTGGCGTTTTCCAGCAAGTATATAAAATGCATAATTTTCCGTGCCCTCTTCTTGTAGTTACAGAGAGTCGGCAGAAGAAAATGAAATGTAGTGCCCCGTGGTTCCGCGCGCGAAAATGTCATTGTTAAACAAAAGCAAGACCGTTGTTGGGGAAAATGGAATGGAATGGAATGGAATGAAACGATGACTGTTTGAGTGGCTCCAGAGGCCCCAAGTGCCACTAGGATACCAACGCCAAGGCAATGACAGATGTCTTTAATTAAATAATGCAAAAACTCTGCCACTGCTTCTACTGCTGGTTACTGGTTACAGTTTATTTACTGATGCTACCGTCGTGGTTGTTTTCTCGGTTTGCAAGTGTCACTGTTCAACAGGAAGCTGCAGTCAATTTGCAATGGAACAGGACATTCGAATCTAAGAGTGAGGAATTGAATGGAATCTATTGAGATTGTTTCTATATTTTTTATTTTGGCGGAATATATTTCAAAATGGTGAAATAACCTTGGCAGTTTTTGAATTCAAAGTTAAAAATTCACACTGAAATAATAAATTATATGATTTTCAAAAAAAGTTATGTAAAAATTTTCTGTGAGAAATTTTTTCCCCTTAAATAAACACAAGTTGCAACGACTTTTAGGCATTTTTTCACGCGGCTCAGAAAAAAATTCATCAAATTCTGAGATGGAACCGAAAAATCGACTTATTCCCAGAAATCGATTATGGACCAATTGGGCTTGTGATATAGCTCAGTTGGCAAGTCTGTTGTCTCCTGAGCCGATGTCCACGAGTTCGAGCCCAAGAGTAAACATCGAACACAGTTGTACCGGATAAGTTTTTCAATAACGATCCGCCAACTGCAACGTTGATAAAGTCGCGAATGCCATTAAGATGGTAAAACGACTATAATCGAAACAAAAAAAAAAAAAGATTATGGACCAACAATTTTTTATTTTCGAAAAAACATCAGAACTCGATATTTTATGCTATTTTAAGTGATTTGGCATCAAAGATAAAATTTCGAATTTTCCGATTTCCAAAGATTTTTTGAAGCAATGGTAGCTTCCCAAACTGTTGCCAGAAGGTCATTGCTGAAGATGATGCTCGCCGCTTATCCCGGTTTCAATATCACTTGGAACAACGAAACATTCGTGAAGAGCATAAAGTGCTGAGCTATAAGTAGAGGGACGAAGAAGATTCTTCTGCTCTTCCATGATGCATCATAAATAGCATTAAAAGTAGATCAAAAGATAGGTAGCGGATATCGTGAACGCGCCCAATTCGAACGAGAAGCCTTCCGGGTGTTGGCCTTTCCGGAACACGTGAGTAGCTTGATGTTGTCTCTCTTTCTTCCTCGTATCATACATTTGAAATGTTTTTGGGGCAAACATAAACAGAAATACGTACACTTCAACGTAGCCGAGCGGAGGTGCAATGGCGGAACATCAGCATCTGAGTTTTCCCTGTTGCCTGTTTGTTCTTGTTTGTGTTTGCTTTCTGCTGCCGGCCAGAGGTGATTAAACACAGTGCCAAAATGCATACATTTTGAAACAGTCTAGCAACAACATCAGCCGAAAACCGGAGGTGAATTGGTGAATGGCACCCGGAAATCGTTGAAATGTCACGGACATCGAGTTTAAAAAAATGTTCGTTGAAAGATTGTATTGCACAATAAGCAAAATAATTTTGTTATTCATTTCTTACTTATTACTAAAACTAAAACCTCAGGGACATTCAGATTCTCAAGGCACAACATTTTTGAGTATGTTAACATCGAACGGGAATCGATATTTGCCCTGCAATTAGATTATGACAGGCTTCTCGGGCCGACTTGGTTGACAAATTCTGTAGAGCCTATAATGTTTATAGTTAGGTGCCAAATCATTCACACCTCTTGAAATCACAATCAATGTACGAAAGACCAATGACAACATTTCTAAAAACAATGTTTTTGTTTGTCTCTACAGCGTTTTCAGATGAAAAAATTGGTTTGGTAGAGTCAGGCATTTGGTGAAATTAATGCAAACCCAAAATAGGTTATCTGGATTTGCATAAGTTTTTCGTTGGTATAAATTATACGAAAACAACCAATTTTCATACGGTATCTTGCAAATCTTTTCAATTATTGGATATTGATAAAATCTCATAAAATTTAAAAATAATACTTTGTAACAATTTTGACAGTATTCAAAAAATTACTGTAGATTTATAAGGTTGGTAATATAGCTCAGTGGGCATAACACTTGACTGCTGAGCTGATGTCCCATAGTTCGAGCCCAAGAGTAAACATTAAACACAATTGTACCGGAAAGGTTATTCAATGACTCTCCGCCATCTACATAGTTGACAAAAAAAGTTGTAAATGACATAAAGATGTTGAAATGACTAGAATTGAAAAAATAGGAACTTGGATAGGAGTGATTTGGATGATGTTCATAGATTCATATTTATTCCATTTCTTCGTTTGGATTTTAAATGATTGAAACTGTTGATTAAATTTTAAATGAAAACACCTTTTTTGGACAATCAATACCAAGAAACTCCGCTACAGTTAGTTCTTGACAACTAAAAATTGAGTTCTAGAAAAAAAATCGCAAGTCATTAAAAAAAGACATTCAACAGTTTTTTTCCAACCACCATCGAATTAAAATCAGCTCCAGTTATTTTAAACCCCCGTTAATCACTGAATCAGTGAAAATTTCCCTGAATCATTTCCCCAGGGACTGTAAAGTATGCACAAAGGTTGTGCTTAGTTCTGAAAGTCCCGAAATGAAAATGTTTAATACTCGCTAACTCTTAGATACTCAGTTCAGAGTGACGGTTACTCAATAGTCGCCAAAACCGCACTTACTCAGTTCTGACCAAAAGACTTTACACAAATTTAAACTAGAAGACGGATGAGTGATCTTTGATGAATTAAAGTTCTGTTTTTTTTTGTTTTTTTTTTTTACTGTTTTAAAAAGTTGAAGAGGTTTTTTACGAGACACGACAGCAATGTTAACGTAGAATAACGCTATCTTGTTTTTTTTTGTATGTATGTATGTATGTATTGTATCCACCTTGGGTTTACGGCAGCGCCGCGGTTGTGGCAAAGAAAATAACCCACGCGTCTATCTTGGTTACCACGCAATATAGTCATAACCACTCAATGAGACTTCAAAGGGAATGGAATCGTAAGCAGAAGCACTTACGGTATCCAGGGTAAAAAGGGGGAAAGTCTCGAGAAGCTATAACCATATTGTTGACTAACCACGATAGCATGCAAATTATAATCCCGCCGCCAAGGCTTCCGAAAAAAGAGTGCGTCCTTATTTTACAAAAAGTAATCAAATACTTTATTTTTCTCAACCATGCCAAATTCCCTTGACATAAATTGAGGAACGTCTAGTATTCAATGCGGTACTAGCATACACGGTAACCCGCTCTTTTTGTAAAACGAGGATACTCAGATGCCCCTACCCTTGTCTTTTGTTTATATAAAAATATTTGATATATAATTTGCAGTATTATAATGTAATGAAATATTGTATAATGAAATATGATATAGCAAATTGATTAGATATGATAAAATAAACATGTTTCAATAAAATGATAAAATATTCAATGAAATATAAAATTTAAGCAATGAAAGCGGTACTGATGAGCGAACTGTTGAATCCAATACTTCATATTCTGAATGATGATACCACTGCAAAATGAATTGGTTTGTTGATTAGTTTAGTAATATTTTATGTATCGTAAAATAACTCGCAAATACTTATCTATAAGTATGATTTTTTTTTATTTCACGTACTTTATTTGCTGGAAAAAGGTAACTTCGATTAATTAATCATAATCATATATTGCTCACTCGCTGTGATATGAGGTCCGAGAGAATACCATACAGCACCTGATGTTCTCGCTGTAAATGAAATTATGCGTAAACGTAGAGGAATCAATCGAAATATGCAATCTACAAAATGCTCGCATGGATTGTTCAAATAATTACCCAATGCGATATATTCATACAATATAATATAAAATTTACTACTGAAATGTAAATAATTATGCAGAAACAAAAATGGATTGAAAATCAAATGACTAACTAAGCTATTTGAAAACAATTTATCTTTCATGGTCCGAGGTTTTGCTGCATTGTAAGTTTTTTTTTCTGAAAAATGAATCAAAACGTAAGCTGAAACTAATTTTCTTATGTTATTGCATAAAACAATGTTGTCTGGGTAAAATAAGTTTTGGAAATTTAAATATCTCAGATTATAAATTTATTAATTTAAATTAATAATGAAAATTAAAATCAATCATTGAATAGTTATCAACAGTTTATCGAAATACACCATGATATAAATTGTTGAAATTTATGGTTTCCTCCGGCACAGCAGCAATTAATACAAAAGAAGCATTTAGTAGTTAGTGTCAAAGAATGCTTAATAATGTATTGATCATATGGTTATCAAACTAAAAACATAAAATTAAATTCAAAGCAACAATATGATTGAAGTTCCGGACTCCTTCACTGCAGAATTTGCTGGTGGTAGCTGGAATAAAAAATTGTTATCATCTAAAATATCAAATCAATTTTAAAATTTCCAATGAAAACAGGACACGCTGAAACATGCAATGTTAAACTTAGTTTTTTCATATAAATTTGAAGTAGATGTTTGTAAAAATATCTTAGAAACGGTATCTTACAAGTCTTTGATTAACTGCATCTGATGGAGGAAAAACTTTAATTGTGAGGTTTCCGATTCGTGAAATATTTAAAAAAAAACACTTGATTTCTTGATCCATCTAAACAAAAGTTAGGACTATTAAGCAAAACTGGCCTTTAACTTAGCTCCTTAAAACGTCCAATACTCGAGCGTATCCGATTAAAAATCGTACAACTAATGTGCGAATACTGTACTATGAAGAAAAAATCTAAAATATTTCACAAAACGAAAATAACTAATAGTTATGCCGTCTCAAGCTGATTCAGACTGTAGAATTGTTAGGAAATTTAATCGAAAGCATTCGTTTTCGTTGCTAAAATCAACAGAATAACAACAACCACTTCATTCCGACTAAAGCCAGTTGCCACTGCATTTGACCCGTAGTACAAATGGACTGGACTGGAAGGGAAATATAATTAAATAATTTTCTCGAGAGAAACATTTACTTGGTTAATATAATCCTCCACCGCTTCTTATACAAAAATTTATGATCTATTATTGAAATAAAACACTATTAATGAACTTAGCTGTAAAAATATGCAAAAACATAAATTAAAAAAAGGGTCGACAAAATATGCTGAAATAAATATGAATCTGAAAAGGTGTCACAATCTTCAGCAATCAAGGCTGAAATTTGATGAGAAAAACAAATTTTTTATGCAAAAGAAAAAAAAAATCATATTCCAGTTCTCGAACAGAATACCTAAAATATGATGCGAATTTCCTGTGTTAATATCAAAAGAACCTAAATTAAACATGCAATAAAAGATATGAGAAAGAGTAATCGGAAATGCCTCACCCGAGTCTCGTTCTAGTTTTACATGTTGACTCATCTCGTGAACTCTGATTCCGAAAAACATGCTCGAACCTGCGTTGACAATTATCACATAGACGTGTGTGTGTTCCATGTGATGTCGGACTTACATATTTATTACGCATACCAACACACCAGATATTCCGACACAATCCCTCCCTCACACGATTCAACCTTTTCACTCAACATACATGCTCCCTCTCTCTCACGCCAACCAATTGCCACCACTTAATTGACTTCGCTCGATGGCAGCCATTTTTACAACTTTAAATTTGCTGGAGCGAATTTTTACTATCACTAGGTAGGTACAATGTCCACAATTCATTGAGCCAGAAAATCACTTCGTTATCCTTGAACCCACGTCACTTCCAGAGAACCGAAAACTACACAAAAGCCTGCCATCCGCACTAAACCTTCCATCGACACTCTCGGGAGCATTCTTTCAGTTTTATTTAATTTTTTTTTTTAACAACGCCCGTTTTCTGAGACCCTTACTTCCATTAATATTTCCCATTATGCCTATGGTTTAGCGTCGCTTAATAGCCAGAAACTTAGCCAGCACATAACATCTAACTTTGATAACGACGCGATAACGACCACACACCTCCATCGCTGGAGAGAAAATTTTCACCCAACAACACAACGCATGAGGGAAAAAAACACAACCGCACTCTACGAAGGCCCGCACGGAACTGTGCTATCTTGTTTTTTTTGTACTGTATAAATCTCTTTTCAATCGAAAATTATATCGGGGTTAAAAAATTGGTTAGGTTCAAGAGTAAATTTGTGTATAACTGTACAGATAAACACTACAGCTATTGTTATTCAGGGCACCGTAATTGTAAGTATGTTTAAGATTTTAAAGGTACTGTCTGTCTAACTGAAACATTTCCTTAAATCAACTATAAATGAAAGGATAAAATTCAATTTTTGAATCCAACGTAAAAAATCGACTAGCACGTTTGAGGTGCATTGTCGCTGGATTCCGTATCATAGAGCAAGCTGCAGATCAAGCGGACAGTCTGAAATTATTCCTTTGAATCTGTTTTGAGGGTCATCATCAGTGATGCCACATTTCTATCGGTATTTTGAAACCCAAAAAAATCTTTTATCGGTATGTAAATTCTAAATATCGGTATGAAAATCGGTATTTGAGGTGGATATTCAAAAATGCTTACATTTTCAACTTCCTAACATGTTTTATTTAAATAGAAGCTTGCAATAAACAGCAAGTCTAAGAACTCTTATGAATGTTCATTTTCAGTTCAAAACTAGCTGACTAACTGTATTTTAGCATATATTATTACATTTTCTCCGTAACTTGGTTCTAGGTAACACAAGTTAACACAAAATGACGGTTTTGAAATTTTAACAGAACTTTAAGTTTGTTATGACTTGTACATTTTTTTAAATTTTAAAACTATCTGCTTTTGCCGACGAAAGCAAAAATCACAAATGAAAATTCAGCAGAAAATCCGAAATAAGTGTTTTTTCCAGTACTCATAACTGAATGGAAATTTATTTTAAAAGTTACCGTTTGATAAGAAAAATAGGGGCATGGCGAGCACTTTCAGGTTACACGTTGGCTAGGCATATAAATAAAGTAAAAACTTGAGACTTTGATGTTTGGCTAAAGTGGGATGTAAATTTGATAAATTCGATATGGCAATAATAGAACCAAGTCAACCAAAAAGAAATTTTTACTAAATATATAAGCACTTACAAATCCAATGACTTTTTGACGTTCGAGGTAAATATGGGCCCAAGTTGATGGTCCTCGTTTTATTTGTGGATTTTCGACAATCTGGCCAATTCAGCTTTTAGCGATTAGAAAAAGAAATGATTGCAGAAAGTTGAGACAGTTGTTGCTTAAATTTTTTTATAGCCAATAAAAAATTAATTTTAATGAAAAATCACGCATTGGTCATATGAAAACCCAAGAATTTTATGCGAAAATAAATGAGAGATGTGCTCTTAAAAAAGGTGATCTTCCGAAAAAGATTAAAAAACACATAGTTTTACTATAACTGAAACCCATTTTTCTTGGCGTGGTCTTTAATTCTGTGTTCTCTGCAGTTTAGGTACTTCAGATATAATTTATTTGGCTAACAAGATGCAGAAGGATTGAAGATTATAACGTTGATATTACATACCGTGTATCTGATTGCACTTCAAATCTCGACATACCCCATCTGGCGACGAGTTGAACAAGGATTATGATTATATTCAAACGGTGTATGTATTTCTTTGAAAAGTTAGTATCTCTCGAGACTAGAGCTTTAATGCGATCGTCAATTGAGATTGACCTTAAGGAACTTCTATAGCAGTCGCAGAAGGTCAAATATCAGCCTTGAGCTTAGTCCATTGGCTTTGTACCATAATATTGCATCATTTGACAGAACAAAGGAACAAAACAGCGCTAACAACTAAACGAATTATGAGAGTGAGCCGTGGAGATCTTTGCAGAATACTTTAAAAGTTGTACAGATCAAAGTTACGGTACGCCAGCTACCGAACTTTGTCTTCTTTCTACAGGACCTTTACGAGGATAGCTTGAATTAAGTGAAAATGTTGAACTGGAATGAATTTTGAGTTAAAATCTTAAAAATCGGTATAAAATCGGTATGTTTTGCCAAAAATCGGTAATCGGTATATACCGATGCTTGGTCAAAAGTTTGCTCAAAAATCGGTATAAATACCGGAAAATCGGTACGTGTGGCATCGCTGGTTGGACTGAACAATATTAAAAGTGATTGGTGATGAAGAACGCGTCTTCGAATTGTGCTGAATTTGCGGTGAATCTCGGTCATGTGTAACTGCATCGATTGAAATCGTAACTACGACACGGCAACCTTACATTAGTAACAATCTAATAGATCATGTCGTTTGCTCAGATGGTGAGTCTAGTGAACACTACAATTCTTTCATTTATAAGCGTCCACTCTATATTAATGTCAGCTCTCATTTTGTAGACAACATTAACAAAATTCATTAAACCAAGAAAATAATTGAACATCACAAACGCTTTCCGAAATAAAGTATCGCAAATCTCGAAAATACTGCCAGTGGAATACTACATAAACTTATCAAATAGAACAGAAATCTTCACAAAAACGATCCAAGTTCAAGCCAAGATCAAAGACAATTACCCGTGGATGTCGTTCGATCTGTAGAAGCTAATGAAAATCAAACATAATGTACTTGCACGAAGCAAGCGAAGACCCACAGACAAAAAATTTGTAAGCACTTTCACACCATTTATCCTTAAAAGTCAACCGTGAGAAAGGAAAAGCAAAGCAGGACTACTACAGGAAAATCTTCAACTCACCTTAACAAGCAGATATTTGGAGAAATATTAAATCAATATCCGGAAAGGAGGCTCTAAATGAAGCCCCAGTTATTGTGTAAAATGGGTGTAAAGCTTTTAACAGAATATTCAGTACCATTAGATCCCGACTACCTTCAAGTATTACGAGTCAAAGAAATAAAGGCAAATTTGGCACCTTGACGCACAGCCACACAGCCGGCGTGCGGAGTGCAACAACGTCCTGGTGGTGTTCGGGACCCAAAACAGCAACATCACGGTCCTCCTTGCTTTGCGAGCTCGTGACTACAAAAAATATAAGCAACGAACAACAAATTGCGGATGCAAATCGGCAAAAATCCACGCGACGAAAAGGGACTAGCGATTGGAAACTTGGAACATGGAACTGCCGATCTCTTAGTTTTGTGGGCAGTACCCACGTGCTCTCCAACGAATTGAAGAGCTGCAAATTCGACATCGTAGCACTGCAGGAGGTATGCTGGAACGGCTTCACGGTACGAACGTACCCAGATGGTCGTGCCATCTACCAGAGCTGGGGCAACACACACGAGCTTGGAACAGCTTTTATAGTGATGGGAAAGATGCAAAAGCGCGTGATCGGGTGGTGGCCGATCAACTCACGAATGTGCCGGTTGAGAATCAAGGGCCGGTTCTTCAGCATCAGCATCATCAACGTGCACAGCCCTCACCTCGGAAGTACCGGTGACGACAAAGACGAATTTTACGCGCAGCTGGACGTGAATACGACCGTTGCCCAAAACATGATATCAAGATCGTCATCGAGGATTTTAATGCTCAGGTCGGCCAGGAGGAGGAATTCAAACCGACAATTGGAAGGTTCAGTGCGCACCAGCTGACCAACGAAAACGGCCTCAGACTTATTGATTTCGCCGCCTCCAAACGAATGGCCATACGTAGTACCTTTTTTCAGCACCGCCTCCCACACAAGTACACCTGGAGATCACCGTACCAAACGCAATCACAGATCGACCACGTTTTGATTGACAGCCGGCACTTCTCGGACATCGTCGACGTCAGATCATGTCGAGGCACCAACATCGAGTCAGACCAGAGTCAGACTGGTGATGGTGAAGATGCGCCCAAAACTCTCCGTAGTGAACAACAAACGAAACTGGCGCCCGCCTGGGTTATATATCGCACGACTGAAGCAACCTGAGGTCGCGGCAGACTACGCGCAATCGGTCGAAGCAGCGCTGCCGGCAGAGGGTGAGCTTGACGAAGCCCCTCTCGAGGACTGTTGGGATACCATCAAGACAGCCATCAACAGTGCTGCGGAGAACGTCATCGGTTATGTGGAGCGAACTCGACGGAACGACTGGTTCGACGAGGAGTGTAGGAGGGTGCTGGACGAAGAGAATGCGGCGCGGGCAGCAGTAGTGCAAAGCGGCACCCGTCGAAATGTGGAAAATCACCGACAGCGGAAGAGGCAGCGAGTCCAAATTTTCCAAGAGAAAAAGCGCCGCCTGGAGGAGGAGGAGCTCGAGGAGCTGAAGCAGCTGCATCGTTCTCAAGAAACACGAAAGTTCTATCAGAAACTCAACGCATCCCGCAAAGGCTTCGTGCCGCAAGCCGAAATGTGCCGGGATAAGGACGGGGGCATTGTGAGCTGATCAAAAGGTGGCAGCAGCACTTCGATGAACACCTGAACGGCGCACATGCAGGAGATCAAGACGGTGGGGGAAGGTACATCTCGACGCCCGATGAGCCACGTAGACGTAGATGAGCCACTCCCAACGATGAGTGAAGTTAAGGAAGCCATTCGCCAGCTGAATAGAAACAAGTCGGCTGGGAAGGATGGCATCGCAGCTGAACTCATCAAAGTAGACCCGGACAAGTTGGCCTATTGCCTACACCGGTTGATAGTCCGGATCTGGGACATAGAACAGCTACCGGAGGAGTGGAAGGAGGGGGTAATATGCCCCATCTACAAGAAGGGCGACAAATTGGACTGTGAGAACTACCGAGCGATCACTGTCTTCAATGCCGCCTACAAAGTGCTGTACCGAATCCTACTCCGCCGCCTAACGCCACAAGCAAACAGATTCGTGGGAAGTCATCAGGCCGGCTTCATGGAGGGACGGTCAACGACGGACCAGATATTCACATTACGGCAAATCCTCCAAAAATGCCGCGAACACCATGTCCCTACGCACCATCTATTCATCGACTTCAAAGCCGCATACGACACGATCGACCGTAACGAGCTATGGAAAATCATGGACGAGAACGGCTTTTCCGGGAAGCTGATCAGACTGATCAAGGCGACGATGGATGGAACGCAGTGCTGTGTGCGGATTTCGGGTGAATTGTCGAGTTCATTCGAATCTCGCAGGGGGCTTCGACAAGGTGATGGTCTATCCTGCATGATGTTCAACGTGGCGCTAGAAGGTGTTATTCGATGAGCGATGGGCGAATGCGGGCACGATTTTCAACAGATCCAGTCAACTTATCTGCTTTGCCGATGACATTGATATTGTCGGCAGATCATCTGCGGCGGTGGAAGAGATCTACCGCAAACTGAAACGCCAAGCAGGAAGGATTGGGTTGATGATTAATACGTCCAAGACGAAGTACATGCTGGCCTGCGGATCCGAGACCGACCGAACTCGCTTGTCCAGCAAAAACAATGTCACAGTCGACGACGACGAGCTGGAGAGCTAGTCGAAGACTTTGTCTATCTCGGCTCACTGGTGACCGCAGACAATGACACCAGCCGTGAGATCCGGCGGCGAATTATCAGTGGAAGTCGTGCCTACTATGGACTCCACAAGCAACTGCGGTCGAGAAGACTTAGCCCTCGCACGAAGTGTTACCTGTATATGACGCTCATTAGACCGGTTGTTCTCTACGGGCACGAGACATGGATATCGCTCGAGGAGGACCTGCGTACACTCGGGGTATTCGAGCGACGAGTGTTAAGAACCATCTTTGGCGGCGTACAGGAGAACGGAGTGTGGAGGCGAAGGAGTGTGGAGGGGAGCTCGCATGACTCTACGGCGAACCTAGTATCCAGAAGGTGGTGAAGACTGGCCGGATACGCTGGGCGGGCATGTTGCGAGAATGCCGGAAGACTGTCTTGCAAAACAGGTGTTCGCTACGAATCCGGTAGGAACAAGAATAGCGGATGCGCAACGAGCGAGGTGGTTAGACCAAGTGAAGCGTGATCTGGCGAACGTGGGGTGCCCAAGAAATTTGAGAACGGTTGCCATGGACCGAGTGAATTTTAGGAATTATGTTCGTCAAGTTATGTCGTGGGACGGAATACTATGTAAATAAATAAATAATCTAGTCTTAGACTTTCACAAGACCAGATGTGTTGTTTCTACGATATCTGGCAACATCCCAGGGTCACAATATTCCGAACACAATAATTTTTTGGTCTAACTATTGACTTTCTTTTATTGATTGAATCTCACAAGATTTGTTCCAATTGTTGTCTGGTATCTAAATTTGTTCGAAAAAAGGGTGTGCTGCCAAACATATTTAGAATATGTGAAAAGTGGAATTTTAAGAAAATGAATGAATGTTTGAACTTATATAACGCAAAACTATTCTGACAATAAATCTTTAGTAAACTTTTCAAAATCAATGAAGTTTCCATGAATCCATCATTTCTGATGTTGTTTATTTACGGATTTTTGCTAAACTGGTAGTCAATTTCCCAACTTCCAACGAATGCAATCTCCTATGCAGCCGAGCAGGTGAGTCAAACCCATTTGCTAAATTAGAGTTTTTTTTCCCCAAAACAATCGAACCCAGGAACACTAATTCATTCTCGATTCCATTGTGTAGTGCAGCTCCATTCATTTCATTTGGGGAACAACGACGACTACGACGAGTCATTTGCTGATGCGCGCCCGGCTAGAATTTCATTAACTTTGAAAGGTTGCGTCGGGACCCAGTGATGTTACCTTGCTGTGCTGATGCATACCGGGGGTTTTCGAAAGAATTCGGTTCGCAAATTACAAATCCCTAAATGCTGGGGGAAAATACGCGAAATGATAGATGTTCGCTATTTTCTCCGCTACAAATAGCTGACTGGTGGCTTCTATCCAAAAACAATATCCGAAACAAAACCAGCTGCACACAACATCCGATTGCTGACTGTTTTTCGAGGGGGCTAGAAATGTAACCTTTCGGAATGGGAATGTTCTATTATGTTTTTCCAGTTTGATGCTGTCGGTTGGAGTAAATGTGATGATTTTTCACGAGCTTTTACCCTTTTACCGGGAATCAAGATAGCGCATCGTGCACGTGGTTTTTCATTTAACAACAAAGGAAAACTCCACACAGGTTGGGTATTCTCTCTGCCAGCGGACATTCCAATTTGCTAAACTATCGCACAAATAGCTTGCGAATGAATGTATGTTGGGTCCCAATCCATTCTGCTGGGAGGGTAGATTAGGGACTGTTGTTGTTTCCCTCGAAAAAGACCACCGCGGCTAAATTTTCATGACCTGTGATGTGGCTGACGGATGATTGAAGTAATAATGAACGTCACAAATAACAGCATCTCAGCATTAGATAAATTGGTAAGCCAACGTTACTGATGCATCAAATAAAAATAGTTTGTTCAGTAAAGAATGTCGCTAGTTCTCGGATCTGTCGTCCTCAACAGGCCGGTAACTCATTTTGGCTACTTCTGGCAGCTCTTTAGGATTAAATTAATTAGATTTGGCGCATTCTAAATTCTACTATTCATGAATCCTTACGAAATGCAGACTATTGATATTCCGTCATATAAAAGGGATTATATCATTGATTTGTTGATTTGTTTATCTTTACAAATAAACTCTCTGGAGCCACACGCCCTAAATTATGGATGGCTGGTGCCAGCATAAGTAGATCTTTTCTATGCACTTGTGTCACAGAACAAAAACAAAATTGAAGGAAGCACAAAACTGAAGCGACATATTTTGGCAAGTTCAAAAACTCATTGGTAGTATAAAATCCAAACCAACATGCATCAGATCACTCTCTGGAGCCGATTTTTTACATTTTTTAAACATTAAAAGGTAAAAAAAATCCAATGAGCGGATTTAAAAAAAAAATTTCCAGCCCGATCGATTGTTTCACTTTTTTATAAATATGACTACATACATATATACAGTACTGTACATAACTGTATAGAAATTGACTTTGAACTTTCATAACTTTTTTCTTTGATGATATTTTTTGATCAAATTTTCGGTTAAAGATAGATCAACTATCACACTATTAGACAGCAAAAGTTGAGCTTTCTTAACCCTTCATTTGATGATTTTTTATTTTTCCTTTAAAGTAGTTTTTATCAGTTGGAAATGATGAGTACCTCAAGAAAAAAAATTCAAAAAATATGATTTTTCACTTTTTTCATACACTAATTGTTGCAAATTTGATACTTTATGAAACGAAGGGTTAAGTTAGAAGGGTTAAGGGTTAAGGGTGTGGCTTAAGATATAGTAATTCTATGAAAATCGAATTTTTTGGACTTTAAGTATTCAAACTGCAATATCTTCGCTTTCAATTGAAATTTTACAGAGTGATTGTTGAAATATTGAGTAAGCTTTACTGAAGTTTTTAAAAAGTTCTATTAATGAGATCAAATGTTACGCGAGGTACAATATTTCAGGCATGAACCTTTAAATACGATTTTTATTGAATTTTGGACGAATGTTTGCATAAGAAAATCATATTTTATGTTCAACAACCAGTAAATCTATTTCAATCAAAATCTGAATTCTATATCGTAAGATTCTGATTTCAAAACAGAAATGGATCCTTTATTCCTTTTTTTTCTTTTCCTTATTACTTTTTTTAGTAATTTTTGACCGATTTGTGGATGAAAAAAATATTATTCTCAAGAACCGTAAAAAGTTCAATAGAAATCGTATTTTTAGGTTCTTGCCTGAAATATTGTACCTCGCGTAACGTTTGATCCCATCGCTAGATTTTTTTTTAATATTTCAGACATGCTTACTTAATATTTCAACAATCATTCTGCAAAATTTCAAGAAAAAGCGTTGCGTAGTTTCGGAGATATTGCAGTTTGAATGGTAAAAGTTCAAAAAGTCCGATTTTCGTAGAATTTTTGTATCTCTGACAAAACAATCTTTAGAAAGCTCAAAGTTTGAGATATAAAAGTGTGATAGTTGATCTATCTTATGCGCAAAATTTTATAAAAAAAAGCTTCAAAATAAAAAATAATGGAAGTTCAAATTCGAAGTGGCAATGTATGTGCTTCCAATTTCTATACTATTATGAACGGTATACAAGGCCGTGCGAACGGGGGGGGGGGCGGTTTAGGGGTTTAACCCCCCCCCCCCCCATGGAGATTTTTTCTATGTAAAATTTTTCAGTTCAAGAAATGAATTTACCATAGTAATGGGAAACTGCTTCATCTCAAAAGGTGTTCATAAATACGTGTTAACAAACATGTCGTAAAATTTTCTCTACTCCGGCAGTTTTTAATCCTTTATCACTCTAAGCCTAAAACATTGCATTCTACGCCAGTACATGACATTTATGAATTGAGACTAGTTTTTAATTGTCAATTTTGATTTACAATTTAATATTAAACCCTATCTCGACTTTGAAATTGGTTTTATCTAAACAAGCTCATCCGTTACATTATTACTAATCACTTCGATAATTATAAAACGCTTTTATATTATTGCAAATTTAATGCAGATATTCTTCAAGAGACCAACCAATTTCAACATCAACTTTAATTTGCGTTTATTGTTCTTCCAAATACTCATCTCGACATTTGAATAACAGATAAATTTTATGATTTCAGATAATTCAACCCTCCAGAACTGCTGACAAGATTTGCCTGCCTTTTTTAAATTTCTTTTATTTGGAGATATTTTTAAAAGCAATATTTTTTTTTTGTTAACTGCATATTTTCTGTAACTCGTTAAAAATAATTTTGATTAATTTCCATGGGTTTGGATGAGAATGTTGAGTTCAATTAATATTATCGAATGTTAAAATTATCGAACTAGCACCACTGATACTGTTAAACGCTTAAAAATTTTTTTTTTAAATATTTCAAATAGAAAAATTTCAGAAAAATATTTTGTATGGGAGGTCACCGACCAAATATTTTAACATTTGGTGGAAATGAACTGGGAAAGCTCTACTTTCAACTCATGCAAAAATTGGCGTTACTGTTTTTTGTAAGTCTATCTACGAAACATACCGTGCCTTTTTTGTTATTTTTGGTATTTCTAGCTAAATTTCAATTTCGAAACATCAATAAGTCACACAAACGCAACCAATTTGTAAATCATAGCTTGTGGGGAATCGTGGCCCACACATCTTGAACCACCTATATTTTTATGGTTTTTACACATTCAGAACTTAAAATACGTTTTTCCTATCTTTAAAGTTTTATTATGCCAAATGAAGAGTTATGAAAAATATTTTGTCCATGTTTTATAAGAAATTTCGCCAAAACGTTCGCGAGCCAGGTTTTGGATTCTTTTCGATCATACCCAGCTCTCTTTTTTATTTCATCATCTGAAATTTCTTTAAAATAATGAAATGGATTAGGAAATCACAGTTTAGGGCCAACTCATAAACTTTGCATGTTATTTGGTCAATTTGGATTTGGTGGCCCACGATTCCCCACCATTTTTCAAAATCCAAAAAAATATAGCTTTTTTTCAATCAGTCAGAATTTGGGGAAAATAACTTATTAAAATTTTAAAAATATCATCTGATACCTTGAAAATGTAGAAAACCATACCAATTTTTAATTTCATTTTATCTGTTATAAAAAAGAATGTATGGAACAACGAGAAATGTGGCCCATGATTCCCCATCCCTCATTGGTATTGCATTGGTGGACAGAGCAATTAGACTCACTCATACAAGATACAAGGACACACTCAGAAACAAACTAAAAATCAATAACTACGCAAGCTTATAAATTGATTTTTAGAAATTTAAGTGAAATAAACTCAATATTAACATTTTGTCAAATACGTACAAAAAAGGTTTTGCTTACGATCTCTTGAATAAGATAAAAAGAATTCCAATATGTAATAAGATGGCTGAGATATGACCGATCAGAATTTTAATGATTTTTAGGGGATGATCTCAAACTTTTTGCCGGCAGTGTAGTTCCTTTCGAAAGCGTATCAAAATCAGATCGTTCTGATGAGCTTAAAACATTTCTGAACAAAAACAACTTAGAATTTGCGAAAACCCCTATAGTTCATTTCTGAGTTTTGCCGCTCTAATCAAAATTTGAGTTTCCCAGTTTTGGCTCATTTTTTATTGATTTCCTTCAAATCTTTGTCAAGGAGAATTAGAGTGTAGAACAAGCTCACTGCACTATGGGGGAAAAAGAATATAAACCGCTAAGAAATTCAATATCTTTCCTTCTACACAAAACAAATACATGAAAAAATACTTTCCTTTAGTGAATATTTCCAGAAAATCGATTGGACGTAGTTTCAGAGGCAGCACGAGCTTATAAACGGAGTTAAAGTGCCTTTTTAACCCCTAATTTCCCTATATTTTGTAAAAAATCCAGAAAAAAAATACTTATTAGGCTTGAAAACTTTGAACAAAAACAGACCTAACTTGTGCTATTTTTTTCTAAGAAATCGAATGCAGGCTGTTTGAGCGACCGCACGCTTCGAAAAATGGAGCTATGGCTGTGTTTACTCTTAGTTCCCCTGTGTTTTTCAATTATTTCAGGAAATGGCATGTTCAGACTTCAAAATATTGAACCAAACGGAACGTGTCTTATGTAATTTTTTAAGGAATCGAATGAAGGCTGTTGGAGCCAGCGTAAGCTTCAGATAATGGAGTTATGGCTGTTTTACCCTCCATCCACTTACATTTATCAAATAATTTAGAAAACGCATGTTCGGACTTGAAAATTTTGAACCAAATGGGACGTTTCTTGTGTGATTTTTTTTCGAAGAATTCAATGAAGGCTGTTTGAGCCATCGCATGCTTCTGAAAATGGAGCTAAGGCTGTTTTAACCCTCAATTCCACTCCATTTTTCAAATATTTAAGAAAAAGCATGTTCGTACTTTAAAATTTTGAACAAAATGGCACGCATCTTGTGGGGTTGTTTTTCCGATGAACTCAACGAAGCCTAATTGAGCCACTGCACGGATTGAAAACAGGAGTTATGGCTATTTTACCCTCAATTTCCCACATTTTTAAAATATTTCAAAAAGGATGTTCGGACTTGAATTTTTTTAACCAAATGGAACGAATCTTGTGTGATTTTTTTCGAGAATTTAATGAGGCATGTTTGAATCCCCGCACGCGTTGGAAACAGGAGTTTTGACTGGTTTTACCCTCAATTCTCCTACATTTATCAATTATTTAAGAAAAAAGCATGTTCGGACTTAAAAATTTCGAACCAAATAGGACGTCTCTTGTGTGATTTTTTCCAAGAAATCCAATGAAGGCTGTTTGAGCAACCGCAAAAATGGAGTTATGGCTGTTTTTACCCTCAATTACCCTACATGTCTCTATTAATTCAGAAATATGCATTTTCGGACTTTGAACCAAATGGGACGTATTCTATGTGGTTTTATCCAAAGAAATCAACGAAGCCTTTCTAAGCCACCGCCCGGATTGCAAACTGGAGTTATGGCTGTTTTACCCTCAATTTTCTGAATTTATTAAAACATGTTGGAAAATTGAAATAGGCTTGATTGGATTTCTCGGAAAAAATCACACAAGATACTCCCATTTGGTTAAAAAAAATTGAAGTCCGAACATGCTTTTTCTGAAATATTTGAAAAACGTTGGGAAATTTAGGGTATTTAGAACAGCTAACACATGAAAAACTTTTTATATGGTTCAAAATGTTCAAGTTCGAACATGCTTTATTCTGAAAAAATTGAAAAATGTAGGCGAACTGAGGTTGTTAGACCAAGTGGAGCGTGATCTGGCGAACGTGAGGTGCCCGAGAAATTGGAGAACGGTTGCCATGGACCGAGTGAATTTTAGGAATTATGATCGTCAAGTTATGTCGTGAGGCGGAATACTATGTAAATAATAATAAGGCGAACTGAGGGTAAAAACAGCCCTAACTCATTTTTTCGAATCGTGCGGTCTCTCAAACAGCCGTCATTGAGTTCCTCGGAAAAATCCAATAAAATAAGTCTCAATTGGTTCAAAATGTTCAAGTCCGAACATGCTTTTTTGACTTTTTGAAAAATGTAAGGGAATGGAGGGTAAAACAGTCATAACTCCTGTTTCCAATCCATGCGGTGGCTTAAACAGGTTCCGTTGAATTCCTCGAAAAAATCACATAAGATTTGGTTCAAAATTTTCAAGTCTTAAAATGCTTTTTCTTCAATAGTTGAAAAATATGGGGGAACTTAGGGTGAAAACTGCCATAACTCCATTTTTCGAAGCGTGCGGTCGCTCAAATAGCCTCCATTCGATTTCTCAGAAAAAATTGCACAAGATAGGTCTATTTTTGTTCAAAGTTTTCAAATCTTAATAATTTTTTTCTGGATTGTGTAGGGATGAGATGAAGGATGTATAGAAAATATATCAAATTTAATTAAAAATAAAATAAATAAAAGTTGTATTCGGCAACACTGAAGATAAATAAAATAAAATAAATTTCTATGACAACATTTGCTATTTTGGCAACACTTGACAACCAAACAAATCAAAGTCAGTCATTGATCTATTCTTGTGAGTGACAGACGTGATTAAGTGAATCTCTGAATTGAGATTCGTAAAATCACGACAGATTGTTTACAAAACATAGGGGAATTAGTGGTGCCTTTTTAAGTCCGATAAGTCCGTTCGTAAGCGGACGGCGTCTGAAACTATGTGCAATAGATTCTCTGGAAATGTTCACTAAAGGAATGTACTTTTTCATGGATTTGTTTCGAGTAATAGGCAAGATATTGAATTCACGGTTGATACACTTTTTTCCCCATTCTGCACTGATGAAGAGCGAAGTTTGCAGTTAATTTATTTCCGATGCATTAAAAAAACTAAAATGTACCAAGTTTATAGTAAAATTTTGGTTACTATTGAAATAGATATCATGCTTAGCAATTTTCCAAAATAGTTGTTTGCGATTAATGCTATTTAATGTGTATAAGCACTTCCTATTCAAATATTTTAAACGTATAGTAACTACATAATTTTCACATTTACAATGTTGACACTTGGAATGTCAACCTTTGATCAAATTGAAACCATTCTGATAGATGCAATAGACAACCAATTTCCATTATAAATTATTTGTGACATGGAGAACACATATTATTATCTCAAATTAAAACATTCAATGGATTTTTATACTCTCAACGTTCAACCGCAAGGCATTGATTTCCTGTTAAAATTTTGCAAAATTTTCAACATCAATCAGATCTATTACTTGTATCGTGTCTCGATTCAAAATTTCATCGATGGGATAACGTTTAATCAAAATAATTCTATGAAAAGCGCACGCTTCAAACAAAGAAAAGCCTTCCACATCCCCACTTAGTGGCTGCCATTCATTACCGGAAACCTATTCCGGGCATGGCGATATGGTTTTCCCGAAAAATCAGCCATATTTTCCGATTGCCCTACCCCAAACCCATATCGAGCACCACCAATCGGAAAGTTGAAAGCCATGAATAAAAACAAAAAAAAAAAAAAACAACCGGCCTGAAATCATTTTCATCAGCACCGGTTGATTGTGGTAATCAACTCAGCTCTCGGGTTTGGCTTGGTTTCTCTGGTGGAGTTACATATTTGAAAAAAAAAAAAAATTAAATATGATAAAACTGCCAGCTGCATTCTGGTAAAGCACTTGTGGTTTTCCGTATCGCAGAGTTGATTGGGTAAATGAGGTTCGGTGGATATTTTTGATTTTTTCTGGGGTTTCTATAGAAATCTGATCCGAACAAAAACCTCATGGTTGATTGAAAAACCGTTTTTATTCAAAGTAACATAAGATGAAATTTAAATGTGGATCATAGATCACGTTTTTTGATAAATACACTGTAATAACGAACAGCCAAAATCAATGGAACAAATCACTTTAAATGTGATAAGAAAAGACATTATTTTGAAAGATTATTATTGAGTTTTTTATTCTTAAAAAATAATCAAAAGTCGGTTTTATAAAATGAATCCTGTTGTTGTTGTTGTTGTACATTTATTTAAAGAGGGTTTTTAGTCTCGAACTTTTACCCTCATAAAATGAATCCTTCCCAAATCGGATTGCATCAGATTTAAAGTCAAACGAATGTAGGCCATTTTTAATCCGGCTTCGCTCGTTAGATGAAATTTTAATTCAATTCTCACTCTCAATTCGATGTGGCATATTTTTACCATCGACGAACGCGCCTCGACGCTTCATTATGGCACAAACTTTGTCGCATGTTTACCATTCCTCTGTTGTTGGTAAATGATTAAATGTGCACTAATTAAATGGCGCTCTGTTTCCATCTCCCTGCGGTAGCTCCGGGACCATTTCGCTTTTCACCGAGCTCGGCTGGCCTGGACCGTATTCATTTTCATTCTGCCTGGCGGCAATACATCCGCAAAAATGTTCTGAATGGTGGAAAAAAAATGGTGGACGACAGTGCGCGGCGGCAGTCTCAATTCATCACATATTTGGTAAAAAACATAAATAATGGGCAAATTGCCTCACAGCACTTCCCTCATCGGTCGTCCTACAGCCAGGAATCCCTCAACCGATTGTGCCAATTTACGCCTTCACGTTGTTGGCCCCGCCAAAAATGAAATGGATTTTCGTATTTAAAATGTAAATGATAAAATAAATATCAAACAAGCATACCATCCGACACAAGCTCTTGCCGTTCTTTCAACAAATTGTAGCACTCGTCGTCGCTGATGAAACACAACAAATAACGACACAAGGATCAACCAAAAAAAAAAGTTGGATTCATTCACCTTATAGTTAACTGTAATATGCTTTTGAGTTTAGGATTTCTATTTCGATTACATTCAAGATTCCATCAAAGCCAAATTTTTTTTGGAAATCTTACTTAGTTAAACTTTAAAAGAATATTTTTAATCCATTGTTTTAGATAAGTTCAGTTAAAAATTATTTAAACAAGCGATCGTGGATCGATATGATATGCATGGAAAATATATGTACAGTACCGTTCATAATTGTATAGAAATTGAAAGCACGCCGACTTTGAACTTCCATAACTTTTTTCTCTAATGATATTTTTTTATCAAATTTTCTGCGTTGGATAAATCAACTATCACACTATTATACCACAAAATTTGAGTTTTCTAGAGTTTGTGTGGCCTGAGATACAGCAATTCTACGAAAATCAGACTTTTTGGGCTTTTACCGTTCAAACTGCAATATCTCAAAAACTACGCTACATTTTTTATTGAAATTTTGCAGATTGATTATTGAAATATAAAGCTAGCATGTCTGAAGTTTTTGAAAAGTTCTATCGATGGAATCAAAAGTTATGCGAGGTACAATATTTCAGTCATGAACCTAAAAATGCGATTTCTATAGAATTTTGGACGATTCATGAGAACAATATCGTTTCCATCCACAAATCAGTCAAAAAATATCTGGCAAAAGCAATAAGACAAGAAACAATCAAATAAATGATCTATTTGTGTTTTGAAACCAAAATCTCGCGATATTTTTTTGATTTTTTGTTTGAAATAGATTAACTGGTTGGTAAACATAAAATTGGATTTTCCTATGAAAACATTCGTCTAAAATTCTATAGAAATCGCATTCCTAGGTTCATGCCTGAAATATTGTACCTCGCGTAACTTTTGATCCCATCGATAGAACTTTTTAAAATCTTCAGACAAGCTAGTTTTATATTTCAACAATCAATCTGCAAAATTTCAATAAAAAATGTGGCGTAGTTTCTGAGATATTCCAGTTTAAATGGTAAAAGTCCAAAAAGTCCGATTTTCGTAGAATTGCTGTATCTCAGGCCACACAAATTCTAGAAAACTCAAATTTAGTGGTATAATAGTGTGATAGTTGATCTAAAGTTTCAGAAAATTGGATTAAAAAATATCATTAGAGAAAAAAGTTAAGGAAGTTCAAAGTCGAAGTGACAGTGTGCATGCTTTTAATTTCTATACAATTATGAACGGTACTGTATGTTTGAAAATATATGTATATCTTGTTTAACTTTTTTGGTTAAATAAGATTTTTTATTTTGTAAAGATTTGATTTAAACATTCTACCAGATTAGAATCAACTTGAAAGTCTCAAAAAAAAAAAAAAAAAAACAAAATTAACAGCCGTCGATTTGAGGTCACTTTTGAATTTCTCAAACTCTGGGGTCTAAGAGGTTTTATTATGGTAGAAAACTTATCCATGATTTTTGGCAGAATTTTTAAGTAACGTTTTCATGAGTAAATTAAACTTTAAGGATTGTATGGAAAAATTGAATATTTTGTACTGAAAAATCATCATCCTTTTTGTTTCTTCTGTGGAACCGAGCCAGTCGTTTGAATTTTTGCCAACTCGTAAATTATTCAGAGGAGATTTTCCCCTGAACAACTTTTTTGAAGAACGTAACTTCGTATCTTATAAGGCCAAAATAGACATTAGCTGTTTTAAAGAGGTATTTCTTTTGGCATTGATAAATAATAAACTCAATTGACATCACTGCTGGAGCCTCGCGAAGTGTTGCAACAAAAAAAGGCTTGCAATACCATACTAGGTACCTAGCAGTGATGTCAATTGAGTTCATAATTTTCCGATGCCAAAAGACACACCAATATTGAACGGCTTATAACTTTTTGTCTAATAAAATACGAATTTACGGCCTTCGACAAAGTTCTTCAGCGGAAAATTTCTTTTAGGAAATTTATAAATTGGCACAGAATCCAACGGCTGGTTCGGTTCCACAGAAGAAACAAAAAAGATGATGATTTTTTAGTACAGAATATTCAACTTTCTCGTATTAACCTAAAAGTTCAAATCTACCCTGTCGTATTCTTACATTAAATTTCGAATAAACTCTTCAAAGTCTTATCACACTTTTAAAACATTCACCGACTTAGAAAATCACCAACTGTACTTCCCAAATTTCACCAACAGAATGACCGTTTTTCTTCGCTCCCTTTTTACCGTTTTTACCGTCTTGATATTTGTATGTGTGAGTCAGATGTACACGCTTAAAATTGTTATCAAAATACCAGGTTAATTATAAAGTTCTGTGAATAAACAATATTCCGCTGAGATCGATTTCAACCTTTCATATTTTTATTCAATTTTATTTTTTATGGCTTTATCTTTTTCGATGTATCTTTTTATCCGATTCTATTTACTACATACTTATGTAAACGTTACTTAAAATTTCTGCAAAAAAATCATGGATGAGTTTTGGTCCAAAAGGAAGCTTTTTAGACCACAGGGTTTGAGAAAATTCAAAAATGACCCAAATCGACTCAGTTTAATGTAGAGTCTATTCAGGATCATCAATCTATGGTCACAGATAACAAATTCAATATACTTCTAACTCAATCTTAGCGATGAAACGAAGAGTGACTTCGACCTACGACTAAAACATATTTCGTTACAATTCATCCCCATTGCTATGGACTGATCTAAATTTTAAATAATCTTTGTTGGAAATAAGAAATGTTAGATCGTCAGAGAAGTTGAAGAATATTATAAAACTTTAAAACTAAAAATGCCAAAACTTAATAAATCTTCCTGCCAGGATAAAATTAGCGCTCCTCCAAAAATTAATAGGATATGCAACCGACTTCTTCAGCAAAGTTGGAAATGCGTTGGACTAGAAAAACGGAAATTGTGGGTTCAAATCCTGTAGTTTTTTTTCCATATTTTCCAAATAAAAGTTTTTTTTTTCATTTTCTCTAACTTCTTTGACAATCTAACCTGTCCTGATAGACTCATTTCCAATAAAAAAAAAATCTAGAAATTAAATTTAAATCGTTTATAAAACAATAAATTTTCTTCGGAGATGAATGAAAGGTGGCTTCAGAGACCACACAAGTAATTAAAAGTTCTTTGAACAAGCTAAGACCAATGAATGAATCCTTTCAAGACTGTTAAATCATGAGAAATCGTTTTATTGATCTTTTGGTATCCAGTTTTCATTATGAATTTTTAAATTCCTTCATTATTGTAAGTTCAAGTTTACATCAATACCGGTCCAGGCTGGGAACCCTGTTCCCAAGTGAGCGCGTTTTTTATGGACTATTTTTTAAAATTTTACTTTGAGGTATTAAAAATAGTTTTTTCGAGAAATAATTCAGTTGAAAGTGTGAGTAAAGTGTATGTTGTAATGTATGACGTTTCTATGTATCTTAGTTTCCTCTGTACCTATTATTACATGTACCTTGAACTCACAAGAAACATACAACATATTCACCTACGTTACATGGTGTCAGAAGCTGTGGCTTCTAGTCAGCAGAAAAAACTATTTTTCAAACGAATAAAGTCATCGGATTGTGGAAAAGTTTCGTGATCGCGTGAAACACAGTGCGACGAGGATCGTGAAGATTGTCGATTTTACGGGAAGTGGCTGTGAAAATATCGAGAAATTCGATCACAAAGTTTTCGGGAAAGCAGGAGACAAAATGGCGGCCGCACTGGTAGCAGGATTAAAACCACCAAAACCTTTGGTTTTGGGTGATAACATGGCTGAAGTGTGGAAATCTGGGACCCGCCAGTTTGTTTGGTTTGCTACAGCGACACAGCCCCCACAAGTGCAAGTAGCCATTTTCATGACAGCGATTGGGGCGGATTGCATTCGTATCTTTGATACATTCAATCTTACGCCGGAAGAAGAAAATAATCTAGTAGTGATAAAGGCCAAGTTTGATGAATATTTCATCCCTAAATCATGTGTGACATACGAACGTTACGTGTTCAACCAAATTTCTCAAAACGAAGATGAGTTGACAGAAACTTTCATAACGCGAGTGAAAGAACAAGCAAAAAAGTGTGACTTCGTGCAATTGCACGATTCCCTGGTATAAGCTAGGATCGTAATTGAGTTGAAATTCACCAAACTTGTGCCACAACTTCTGAATGACTCATTGACCCTGGACAAAACAATTGAAATGTGTCGGAACCATGAGTTGACTGCCAGGCAGTCCCAAGCGATGGCATCCGTCGCAGTTGCCGAGAAAGTGGAAGTCTTGAAAATGGTCAGAAAACCAGAAAGAAAAAGTGAAAGAAAAGTGGACATGAAATTAAACAAACAAAAATATGAGAGTGATAAAAATATACAGTGTGAAAAGTGTGGAAGAAATCATAAAAAGTTTAAGTGTTCTGCTTACGGAATGGAATGCCATACTTGTGCCCACAAAGGACATTTTGCCACTCATTGTCCCGCCAGGAAAGCAAAAACGGTCCACGCAGTGTTGGCCGAAAATGGAAGTGGTGAAAGTTCAGAAGAAGAGCTGTTTATCGGTGCACTGGAAGCCTTGGATGAAGGAGAGGATCGGTTCGAAACAGTGAAAGTCAATATCAGAAAAGTTTCGGTGAAATTAGATACTGGTGCCCACTGCAATGTTCTCCCGCTTTGGATGGTAGAGAAATTAGAGCTGTTGCCGCTAAAACCCTCGCCAACAAAGTGGTTGCTGACGTTCTCGAATCACAAGATGCGAGTTCTAGGGGAAGTTGACCCAGTTTGCACCGTAAAGCAAAAGCAGTCCCGGATTACGTTCAAAGTGGTCGAGGAACGAGTAATACCATTACTCGGTAGGAAAACATGCATAGCACAGAAAATGATAACTCGAATAGACTCTCTCGAGATAGATGACGTCGAGGTGTACGATGGTCTTGGTTGTTTGAAGGGCTACATTTATGACATCGACCTAGTAGAAAACGCACAGTGGGAAAGTCGACCAGCCAGGCACGTTCCACACAGTATTCGGGATCAAGTGAAGAAAGAACTTGACGCAATGGATAAACTGGGAGTCATCGAAAGGATTCATTAGCCTACACCAGTAGTAAGTGCCATGGTTTTAGTTCACCGTAACAATAAATTAAGAATCTGTATTGATCCATCACAGGTCAATCAAAATTTGCTGAGACGTCATCACCCGCTGACGACAATGCAATCGAGGAAATTTCTGCCAGACTGAAAAATTCAAAGTGTTTCTTCATACTAGACTGCAAAAAAGGGATTTGGCAGTTTCGTGTCACAGAAAGAACATCCAAATACCTCACATTCGGTACCCCTTGGGGAAGGTACTGTTGCAAACGGCTCCCTTTTGGTTTGGCATCAGCACCAGAAGTATTCCAAAAGGTTATGCAACATATTTTGGAAGGAATAGATGGAGTTGAGTGTTCAATGGACGAGTCTCACCTGGAATCAATCACCAAGGAAGTTATAAGCCGCATCATTGCCTCCGGTTTAAAGCTAAATAAAGAAAAATGCATATTTAACAAACCTTAGGTAAAATTCCTTGGACATCTTGTGACATCAGGAGGTCTAATGGCAGATCCTGATAAGCTGACAGCTGTTCTGAACCTCAAAACACCATCCTACAAATTGCAGCTGCAGCGGGCGTTGTGGATGTAGGCATATCTGGCCAAATTTGTTCCGAATTTGTCGGCTATAACTGCCCCACTACGAGCGCTACTCTCCAAAGACGCTGCTTGGTCCTGTCAAAGCGAACAGGAGCTTGCGTTCCAGAAAATGAAAAAGCTCATTATCTTTCCACCCGTACTGGCATTTTATGACGTCAATCTTCCCATTGTTCTTTCAGTAGACGCCAGTTCGAATGCATTGGGAGCTATGCTCATGCAGGAAGGAAGACCAGTCGTCTATGCTTCTAAAGCTTTGTCCAAGGCTGAAATGAACTACTTACTTACTTACTTAATGATCCCGCGCCGATCCTCCGGTGCATAGGGCCGTGGTAAAAGACCTCCACTGTTGACGATCCGGAGCCAGCGTCTTCACCTGGTCCCAGTCAAGATTCTCGTCGACAGTTCGGATTTCAGCGGCTAGGCTTCGCCGCCACGAATTTCTGGGTCTGCCTCTTCTTCGATGACCTTCCGGATTCCAATCTAGCGCCTCTCTGCAAATCTCGTTTTCATCTCTTCGCACATGTGCCCAATCCATCTCCCCTTACGTTCCCGAATCTCGATTTCTAGCGCCTTTTGATGACACCGGCGATGTAGTTCCTCATTCGAGATCCAGTTGCCAGGCCACCAAGCGCGGATAATATTCCGCAGGCAGCGATTTACAAATACTTGCAGTTTTCGCGTCGTTACCGCATACGTGCACCAAGTTTCGTACCCGTACAGCAATACGGATTTGACGTTTGAGTTGAAGATTCGGATTTTTGTTCGTAGAGAGATAGGGCGTGACCGCCAGATGTTTCGGAGACTCGCAAACGCAAATCGGGCCTTTCTGATCCGGGTTTCGATGTCTTTTCTGGTACCACCATCAGGCATTATCTGGCTACCAAGATACTGGAAGCACTCCACTTTCTCAACTTGTTGCCCAGCTACCATGAAACTGGAGGGATTTCCAATGTTGATCTCCATCGACTTGGTCTTTCCGACATTGACTTTGAGAGCTGCTGCCTTGGAGCTTTCGGTGAGGTCGTCGAGTTTGCTCTGCATATCTGGCTGTGTTTGGGCGAGCAAAACAATATCGTCAGCCAGGTCAAGGTCGTTCAGTTGCTCCATTGTTGAAGGATTCCACGGCAATCCTCGGTTCGGTGCACAGTAGAGTGCCCCAAATGACCCGACTTTTGAAAAAGTTATGCGCTGCAGGCTAAAATTGATCCTAGGCCTAGTACAAGATCTCATGCCAAATTTGGGCCAGATCGGATCACGGGAAGGGGTCGCTCAACGAGCCTGAAGTTTGTATGGGATTTTGAGACATTTTGTTCGGGAGAAACATGAAAAACCAGTTTTTCATCAATAACTTTGGTTTCCGTCGGCCGATTTCTTTTAAAAACGGGTTTTCTTAAAGCCTAAATTATGAAAAACATTTCATCCGAAGACTGCATATCGATAAGAGTTAAGACAAAAAAGTTATTGGACTTCCAAAATGGGCTAACTTTTTTTACGGTGGTATTCATCACTGCTAATGAGGCGTCAATAAGTTCGACCGCCCCGACTCATTTACAGTGATGAATACCATCCTTAAAAACCCGATTTAATACACTTAACAGTGGATTGGAGCCTTTCTAACAGAGTTTAAATTATATTTGGAAATATATAAAATAATATAGAATATACATGATAGATTCCTTCCCTCTGAATCATATAAGTATGATTTCAGATATTCAAACACGAAAAATTCCAATCTCAATATAAAAAAATGATGCCTGATACGTTTTTTTGGGGAAAAGCGAACTGGTATGTAAGAAGCTCATTTTATGTATGGAAAGAATGGTATTTAAACAGTAGAATTTCCAAGATTTATAACACGCTGAAATGGTGCCGTGGTAGCAACCAGAACTTTCACGTTGCTGGTCACGGTTCGAATCTTACTGTTTTTTTATGCTTTTTTTTTACTGAATAAGTAAAACCAACTACAATATTGATGGATAGCCGTGACGCGTGCCCTAGCATGATACCTTTTTTAGAGCTCAACCATGCATAGAGGAAAAATTCCCACAAAAGGAGGGGAAAGTAATATGACTATTAAATGATTAATCTCATTCTGTAAACTAAATCTGAAATCTTATTCTGATTCTAAAGTTTGAATTTTGAGTTACAACACTTAGTCTAATATTTGAATATAAGTTCCAATTTCAAATTCCAGGTTGATCTTTAATCCAAATTCTTAATCAGAATTCTAAATCTGAATTCTCAATCTGAATTCTGAATCTGAACTCTGAATTTGAATTCTAAATCTGTATTCTGAATCTGAATTCTGAATCTGAATTCTGAATCTGAATTCTGAATCTGAATTCTGAATCTGAATTCTGAATCTGAGTTCTGAATCTGAATTCTGAATCTGAATTCTGAATCTGAATTCTGAATTCTGAATCTGAATTCTGAATCTTAATTCTGAATCTGAATTCTGAATCTGAATTCTGAATCTGAATTCTGAATCTGAATTCTGAATCTGAATTCTGAATCTGAATTCTGAATCTAAATTCTGAATCTGAATTCTGAATCTGAATTCTGAATCTGAATTCTGAATCTGAATTCTGAATCTGAATTCTGAATCTGAATTCTGAATCTGAATTCTGAATCTGAATTCTGAATCTGAATTCTGAATCTGAATTCTGAATCTGAATTCTGAATCGGAATTCTGAATCTGAATTCTGAATCTGAATTCTGAATATGAATTCTGAATCTGAATTCTGGATCTGAATTCTGAATCTGAATTCTGAATCTGAATTCTGAATCTGAATTCTGAATCTGAATTCTGAATCTGAATTCTGAATCTGAATTCTGAATCTGAATTCTGAATCTGAATTCTGAATCTGAATTCTGAATCTGAATTCTGAATCTGAATTCTGAATCTGAATTCTGAATCTGAATTCTGAATCTGAATTCTGAATCTGAATTCTGAATCTGAATTCTGAATCTGAATTCTTAATCTTGTAAATCTCATTTTGATTGTTTTGCATCACACGGTTTTCAACATTGAAATTTCTTTCATCCAAATTTTTTTTTATGATTTCGGATTTTACAACTTTTAATAGTATGGTTTTACCCCTAAAAGTATGCAGCAAACTTAATTTCAGAAAAATTGTGAAAAAAAGTTTTCACAAAACAAAATCGTGTTTTCATGCGTAATGATCTTTAAGTCATCGCAAATTTATCAAAAACTGTGCAAATTGGTATTCTTGGAGAAACAATTCCAGAATTGAAAATTGATAAAGTGAGGAGAAATTTTACGGATGATGAAAAGAGCGAAAGAACATTTTTGCAAGGAAAATTTATTAACGTACACCATACTTAACCTCGCAACATCCAGCTTCATCAATTTTTAATTCTGATATTCTTTCTCCATGAATCTAAATTTTTCACCGATATGCCGAAAATAAATTTACAAAAATTCTGAATCTGAATTCTGAATCTGAATTCTGATTCTGAATTCTGAATCTGAATTCTGAATCTGAATTCTGATTCTGAATTCTGAATCTGAATTCTGAATCTGAATTCTGAATCTGAATTCTGAATCTGAATTCTGAATCTGAATTCTGAATCTGAATTCTGAATCTGAATTCTGAATCTGAATTCTGAATCTGAATTCTGAATCTGAATTCTGAATCTGAATTCTGAATCTGAATCTGAATTCTGAATCTGAATTCTGAATCTGAATTCTGAATCTGAATTCTGAATCTGAATTCTGAATCTGAATTCTGAATCTGAATTCTGAATCTGAATTCTGAATCTGAATTCTGAATCTGAATTCTGAATCTGAATTCTGAATCTGAATTCTGAATCTGAATTCTGAATCTGAATTCTGAATCTGAATTCTGAATCTGAATTCTGAATCTGAATTCTGAATCTGAATTCTGAATCTGAATTCTGAATCTGAATTCTGAATCTGAATTCTGAATCTGAATTCTGAATCTGAATTCTGAATCTGAATTCTGAATCTGAATTCTGAATCTGAATTCTGAATCTGAATTCTGAATCTGAATTCTGAATCTGAATTCTGAATCTGAATTCTGAATCTGAATTCTGAATCTGAATTCTGAATCTGAATTCTGAATCTGAATTCTGAATCTGAATTCTGAATCTGAATTCTGAATCTGAATTCTGAATCTGAATTCTGAATCTGAATTCTGAATCTGAATTCTTAATCTGAATTCTGAATCTGAATTCTGAATCTAAATTCTGAATCTGAATATGAGTTCTGAATCTGAATTTTGAATTCTGAATTTTGAATCCTGAATTCTGATTCCTAAACCTGTATCCTGAATTTGAAAACTGAATCTGAATTCTGCATCTGAAATTGAATCTAAATTATGTATGAGTATGTAGAAATGAAAAAAAAAACATAAATTCATTCTTCAACACGAGTAAAAAAAACGAGGGTCATAAGATCTTCATATAAATTCCCCCCCAACGCAGTTTCCTGTACGGCTCTGCATTTTGTTGACACCCGGCATGGCTTTAGACACTATAATTTCATAAATGAAATTATAATGTCTATAGGCATGGCGGACTCTGAAGGAAACGCCCATCCGCCATTTGCTGCATTGAAAAGCAAGAAGTGTAAGATATAAACACTGTTGCCGTATTTGCCCCAGCAGACTGAGAAACTGCCCAGACCACGGTGCGTCTTAGTAATGCCTTTTACCTATTTGAGTTTGAGCCGCTTTCAATCAAGCGTGCCGATGGTTTATTGGATAGCGCTTGCAACTTGGGATCTGAAGGGTTTTGGTTCAATTCTCGAGTTAATAAAAATATTATTTTTTTATTTTGATTATCTTCAATTTATAAATGATTGCTGGTGCTGCTGCTTCGAGGCGCCACTAGCAACTTTTTTTTATGCCATAATAAGTATGATATGTATTTGGTAAAGAAAACGGTTTCAACTATTTTGTTTTTTTCCCGTTTTTGAAAGGGTTGTGTAGAAAAAAAAATGCATTCTTTTGAGACTAAAATCATTTTAATTGTGCAGCCCAGTTTCGCAAAAACGTTCTAGACATTTTTAAAATGGCACATACAAATCCACGGACATCAACAGAACTCGTCGAGCTGAGTCGATAGGTACCTATAAAGGTATGTCTAAGACCCATAATTAATGATCTCTCAAATCGACCGATAACCAAACCTTTCTGTTAGAAAGGCAAAAAGTTAGCCCATTTTGGAAGTCCAATAACTTTTTCGTCTTAACTCTTATCGATATGCAGTCTTCGGATGAAATGTTTTTCATAATTTAGGCTTCAAGAAAACCCGTTTTTAAAAGAAATCAGCCGACGGGAACCAAAGTTATTGATGAAAAACTGGTTTTTCATGTTTCTACCGAACAAAATGTCTCAAAATCCCATACAAACTTCAGGCTCGTTGAGCGACCCCATCCCGTGATCCGATCTGGCTCAAATTTGGCATGAGATCTTGTACTAGGTATAGGATCAATTTTAGCCTGCAGCGCATAACATTTCACAGGTTTTGAATTTCCCATACAAATTTGGGGCAGTCTAGTGCACAGTCAATCGATCCAATCAGAATCTCATCCATTACGATTAGAAAAAGTAGCGGTGATAGAATACATCTTTGTCTCACTCCAGCAGTTACCGGGATTGGTTCGGACAAGACACCGTCGTGTAAAACCTTGCACGAAAATGCCTCATACTGTGCTTCGATGAGATGGACTAGTTTCTCTGGGACCCCTCGTCGCCTTAGAGCTGCCCAGATGTTTTCATGGTTAAGTCGGTCGAATGCTTTTTCGAAATCAACGAACACCAGCAGAAGAGAGTCCTGGAATTCGTTGATTTGTTCCAGTATGATTCGTAGCGTTGTGATGTGGTCCACACATGATCGTCGAGATCGGAATCCAGCTTGTTGCCGTCGGAGTGTAGCGTCTATTTTCTCCTGGATCCTGTTCAGAATCACTTTGCAGAGTACTTTGAGGGTTGTACAGATCAACGTTATGCCTCGCCAGTTACCGCACTCTGTCAGGTCTCCTTTCTTCGGGACCTTTACGAGGATACCCTGCATCCAGTCGGCCGGGAATGTTGCAGTATCCCAGATGTCAGCGAAAAGACGGTGCAACATTTGTGCTGATAGGGCAGGGTCGGCTTTCAGCATTTCAGCAGGGATGCAATCGATCCCAGGTGCTTTGTTGGGTTTTTTTTTGTTTTGATTGATGAAATGAACTACCCTCATATAGAAAAAGAAGCAGCAGCTATTAGATTTGCTTGCCGAAGATTGCATCAATATATGTATCTACGGGAAAGCACTCAAAATCGAAACAGACCACAAGCCTCTCGAATCTATCTTTCGAAAACCTTTGGATAGATCTCCACCAAGATTACGCAGAATAAGACTAGAAGTTGCACAGTATAACCCACAAGTCGTTTATGTTAAGGGAAAGAACATACCGATTCCGGATATACTTAGCCGTGACGTTGCACACAGCATTGAACCGGAAGCAGAAGAACAACTAGAGGTTCTAGTTCTGCAAATGTCGAAAGATTCGTGCAAAGAGCTACAGCATCATACTGAGTCTGATTCGGAAACCCGCCTGTTGAAGGAGGTTACTTTACGAGCTGGCCGGATCTAAAAGAAGATGTTGCTCTGGAGCTAAAAAAGTATTGGTGCTTTACAGATGAGTTAGCTGTGTATGATGGGCTGGTATTCAAATCTAATCAGGTGGTAGTGTCACTGGGATTGAGGAAGAAAATGTTGAATGCAATTCACTGCGGCCACTCTGGTATTCAGTCCTGTATCCGGCGAGCAAAACAGGTCGTGTTTTGGGTGAATATGAATACCGATATCTGTAGCGGTCGCACCACTTAAAAATTTGAATTCTCCAGAACCGAAAGACTAGCTTTCGGTTTCGCCTTTCGGTATGCAATACAGCATTGATCGGTTCGATGTCTTTATCGATTTCGATTGAAGGAGGAAAGTCAGGCTTTTCACTTGAAGGTGGAATTGCATAAAGCTTCTCGAAAGGGTTAGGAAAGTTGCAGCGAGACCCGAAGTCCAGTCGGCAAAGCGAGCGACAAACAAAAACTGCCAAAATCCCGAAGATATTCAATAGACCTCTCGGGATTAACGTATATCCGCCACGGGTCAACGCCCGAGATCATCTTCCCTGATCTGAGGCTGCACGCTGCAAGATCATTTTCAATCTGGACAGTAAATGTGCGTGGAAGTGCGCTTTGATTCGCGAGTCGATTTCATTCCTTTTTTATTTGAAAGCCCCGCATCTAGGCTACATATCGCGAGCTAGGGTTAAATTGTGCGTTTGCTAGAAAAAAAGAGCAGGCAAACTCATTTCGCCCTATAGCCGCTTCCTGTCACATTGGGCTAGCATTCCAGCCCTCACGTCCGGATTCTCGGGCCACACCGTCACCTCGAGCCCGAAATCGCTGACTGATCACCACCCGGCGAACAGCCAAACCGATTCCAGAACACCACGTGTCCTCCGGAAAATTCTCAACGATCAACTCGCACAGGTAACCTGATCAACGATATCAAGCCTCGGTCTGTGGTTGCCGATTGCATCGATGCGGAAAAACCCACCCCCACCCCTCGGGATCGGCTTCCGTTCGGCATCGCCGACCCGACGGCAACCAGGAACACAGCATCGGAAAGATAGATCCACAGCCTCATCATCGCTCAACTTTAACATCATCACCGGTGGCTACGTCATCCCGCTCCCAGAGTAAGGTCGAGCAGAGCGGCACTAACGTCGTAGAGAAGAGCGTCGTCCACGGCTGCCGCCACAATTTTGTCGAAATATCGAAGAGAATTTCCCGTTTGATGCTGAAATAAATAGCTCACCGTAATATAATATCAAAATCTTAATTTGTCGACAAATGCTGTAATAGATTTTCTACAGCAACTGAAATGTGTTAACACGAAACTTGAACTAACAAACAAAAATCGTAGCTACGTCACGCCATGCGTGGACCATTCTACTGGTCATTGGAATTGCCAAGCGCCGTTCTCAATCTCGACAGCTGAACGTCGGCCCTTCTAGCACTGCACGGTAAGAGAGAATAGATGAAGATAGAAAAGCACGCACACGAGATAGGTAGAGAGTAAGAAATGAACATGTATACATAAAACATAAATGAACATTAATAACGATTCTTAGCTAAGGAACACCATTGAACAAATTATTTGAATTACACCTCGTTTCAATGAAGAATATAAAATGTTTTAAAACTCTACCCAAGAATTTAGTTGATTTGATTTTGGGAATCCCATCGCTTCGCGTGACGGATTAAATTCGGATGATAGAAGGCATCTGCAGCCACTTCCATAATCACTTGTTGTTCGGGGCGGAATGGATTGTAGTTCCTATGAAGATTAATTCAGGTATGTGTAATCTCGTACCGAGAATTTTATGAATATCTTCTAGGTTTTGTTAATTTTCGGGAGTGTGTCCGAGAATTTCCTCGAGTTTTGTGGGCTTTGTGAATTCGGAGTCGGACTGATTCGATCCTCTATCCTTCGGGAAGACTATATGGACTCGCCTTGAAGTGAGTCTCAGCCGGGCATTTTCACCTTGGTGTGCTGTCCCTCTTCGAGGGTGGCGCATAAGCAGCACGCTGGCACCGGATCGATCAGTGCTGGCCACATATCCAGAACCTGGTTGAAGGATGCAGCATCTGCCAACGTCATCAGCGCTGCAATACGAAAAGCACAATTGCTTCAAAGGATGTTCCTGAGTTGCCTTTCGAAAGAGTTGCTTCGGATTTGTTCCATTTTCGAGGCGCAGACTACGTGGTCATCGTAGATAGTTACTCCAACTTCTTTTAATTTAAAAAAAACTCTCGGATCCTACGTCTGAATCTGTCTGAAACTGAAAACATGGTTTTCAGTGCACGGAATACCAAGAATCGTTGAATCGGACAACGGTCCACAATACAGCTCCGAAAAGTTTCGCAAGTTTGCTAATGATTGGGGTTTCGAGCATCTAACATCCAGTCCGCATTTTCCCCGTGCAAATGGGTTAGCTGAACGGTACGTGCAAGTTAGTAAGAACATTTTGAGAAAATGCGCAGCAGATCAAAGCGACATTTATTTGGCACTCATCCAAGCAAGAAAAACTCCACGCAGCGAGTCAATCCCTTCGCCCAATGAACGCTTGATGGGATTGGGAAGACTGGTTCGTTCAAACCTGCCGATTACGAAAGAAGCCCTTCGGCCAAAAGTTTTTGACAATGTAAGAGAAGCTATTATCAGTGAGAGAGATCAGCAGAAACATTACGCAGATAGAAGTGCTCGTATTCCGCCACAATTTTGTACAGGAGAAAAAGTTCAACTACAAGACCCTAAATCTAAACTGTGGTCCAATGGTGAAGTTTTGCAGCGATTGGAGGATGGTCGGCTTTACATTGTTTCGGACGGAGAAAAGACATTGCGTCGAAACACACATCACCTGCGCCGGTCCAACGTACACGAACCGAGTACTCAATGCAAGTCTCCGGAGTCAAACAGTGAGGGCAGCGAAATATTGGCAGAATCTCAAGTGGAAGAAAGGCTACCCGCAAGCGAGCCGACTCAAGATTGTAGAAGTCCCCGGCCTCAAGGAAGTTCAACTAGATCGGGGAGGATGGTTTAATCTAATCAACAATCAGACTTTGAATACTACTGAAGAAGATAGATGTAATGTATGACGTTTCTATGTATCTTAGTTTTCTCTGTACCTATTATTACATGTACCTTGAACTCATAATAAACACACCAGATATTCACCTACGTTACACATGCGAATGTGAAAAAAATGGAGTCAAACGTTGAGTTATCAACGCTTCAAGGTAATTTCCTCAATGTTTCTCTATTTGTTTTATGATGGCGCAGCATTTGTTTTTAGCATATTGCCAGAGCGTCCCAATAAATCGATTGTAGATAGTGCTTTAAAAGCTTCATAAAATCTTGAAACCTCAATCTTTAGCGTTACCATGGATTGCATCTTCCAACGTACGGTACTGACATCTGGTGAGTAAAATTTTTTCTTCTGTTTTTGATTACATCTGGTGGAGAATAGGTAAAGTATAATATAGAATCTAAAAAGTGTTAGTTTCATCTTCATCTTCATTGTAGTTGCCAAAAATGAATGTAAAAATGTTAAATCTATTTGAAATATTTTTCCAGAGCTCAGCAAATAAAGTTAACCAAATTTTGCAGGGGAAGTATGAGACTACGAGATATGATTCTATGGTTATTAAAAACCCCTTTTCACCTTCCAGTTGGGGTTAAGAGATGGGTAAATAATTCCGCACAATTGTTTGTATTACTTGAGAACTTATCCAACAAATGAAACCAAATTTGAAAGAAAAACTATTCAAGTACAAAATTTTTTCAATTTTTTAAATGAAAAATTCCATACAGTACAGAGCCAGGAATGAGGGAGCTTTTATCGCATAATTTTAAAAACTTTTCAAGCAATAGAAACCAAATTTTACATGAGAGTTTTTTTTTAAGATTCATGACCCCTCCTTTTTTCAGATTAGAAACGGGAAAAAGAAAAGTATTTAAAGCTTGAAAACTTATCTAGCAAATAGAGCCATATGTGAAATGTGATGTTATTTGACTACGAAAAATGTTGTTATGGCAGTTCGTGTACCCTCCTCACATTGCTGGGGAGAAAAGCAAATAAAATCGAGTACTTAATATCAGATTTCAAGACAATCATTGAAAACTTGTGATGTGAAAGCTATCATTGAAAAGATATCGAAAATTTATTTATAATAAAACTATGCTCACACAATTTATTGATTTTTAAAAGGTGCAGCAGAGCACGCCGGGTCAGCTAGTTCTAAATGAAATATATAATTGTGTCATCAAGCATTCAACATCAAACACTTCTTCCTCACAGATAAGCTCTGATTATACCGATTGGCAACAGGAGAAGTGCTTTTGAATGGAATGTTCCCGGTTACAGATGTTTTTTGTGCTTTTTTTTTCTGCCGGATCCGAAATAAACACTCCATGGAAAAGTTAATCATTCAAACAGAGGAAGCTCTTCCGTTTTATGGGTGTACAATTAACACTGAAATAATGGCTGTGGCTTTAAGGGCTCTGCTTGAAACAAAAATGCTGTAATATTTATTGTAAATTTATTGGAGCGATCTTTCAAACAATGTTCAATATTCATTGTCTTTACTATTTCCAACACATTTATTAATGAAAAAAAATAAATAAAGACAAAAATTACAAATATAAAAAAAAACTAAAAATGACAAAAATGACAAAAATGACAAAAATTACAAAAATTACAAAATTTACAAAAATTACAAAAATGACAAAAATGACAAAATGACAAAAATGACAAAAATGACAAAAATGACAAAAATGACAAAAATGACAAAAATGACAAAAATGACAAAAATGACAAAAATGACAAAAATGACAAAAATGACAAAAATGACAAAAATGACAAAAATGACAAAAATGACAAAAATGACAAAAATGACAAAAATGACAAAAATGACAAAAATGACAAAAATGACAAAAATGACAAAAATGACAAAAATGACAAAAATGACAAAAATGACAAAAATGACAAAAATGACAAAAATGACAAAAATGACAAAAATGACAAAAATGACAAAAATGACAAAAATGACAAAAATGACAAAAGTGACAAAAATGACAAAAATGACAAAAATGAAAAAAATGACAAAAATAACAAAAATGACAAAAATGACAAAAATGACAAAAATGACATAAATGACAAAATTGACAAAAATTGACAAAAATTACAAAAACGACAAAAATTTAAAAAAAAATGACAAAAATGACAAAAATGACAAAAATGACAAAAATGACAAAAATGACAAAAATGACAAAAATGACAAAAATGACAAAAATGACAAAAATGACAAAAATGACAAAAATGACAAAAATGACAAAAATGACAAAAATGACAAAAATGACAAAAATGACAAAAATGACAAAAATGACAAAAATGACAAAAATGACAAAAATGACAAAAATGACAAAAATGACAAAAATGACAAAAATGACAAAAATGAAAAAAAAATGACAAAAATGACAAAAATGACAAAAATGACAAAAATGACAAAAATGACAAAAATGACAAAAATTACAAAAATTACAAAAATTACAAAAATTACAAAAATTACAAAAATTACAAATATGACAAAAATTTAAAAAAAATTCTTGATCACAAAATGGAAAAAAATCACCAAGAAAAAAAAAGGTAAATGTAAAGTTTAATTAACGAAGACAACAACATGTTAAGAAAAGGATTTTTTTTATATCTTCACTCCAAAACCTTTTCCAAATGTTTCCTTATTGGTCTTGAATTGTGCTGAATCTTTATTTCAAAATAAAATACCGTTCATTTCATCTCAAACCAGTTACTCAAAAATGAGAATAAATTCTGGCAGAATCATAACACTTTAAGACTTAAACGCCTCGCGCATCACATATACGTATCGTCGAACAAATCTCTCATTATCATTCTTGTGGCGCCCGATGCTATACAAAATAACGATTATTTTCCATCCAAACACAAATTATGTGGAAAATTAAATAAGATTTTCCTCCGTCACCAGCCATGCATCGGGATGCCTCCAAAAGACGTCCCGATGCTGCCGCTGTTATTTTTCTTGGTGCGTCGTTGTTTTCGAATTTGGTGGAGCGCTGCCTGGATGCCACATAGCTAAAACAATTACCCACACATTCCGCGAGAAAAACATGTTCTCGAAAGTAGGGACGTGTTTGTTGGAAAATGGTTCAGGGGAACTTTTACATTTTTAAAAGATTAAAAATTTCCTCCTCAATATTTTTTTAAACTCATATGAGGAAATGATGAGTCAAAAATTTTAGTACATGCGTCGGTCAAAAATGTCGTAGAAAACAGTATAGAAAAATCATCAAACAAAATTTTAACACGTCCCGAAGAAGTTTATCTCATTTCGTTCCAGCAGGCATCTTCGCAGCATCAACGATATGAAGAGCTACCATTTTCACTTCATTCCCTGGAACGCTCCATGCCTTCACTATGAGCCGGGAAGATAAACCATTACTGAAACGTTCTACCAAAGCTGTGCAGATAAAGCCCGAAAAAATAATAAAAAATAATCCCAGCGATTGTTCACGATTAGCTGATTTCTGGAGCACCCAGCAAACGAAAACAGCACGACGATTGTAATCATTTCAATGATTTTCTCATACAGCCAACCTTCGATGTGTGGGTGTTGATTCGAATTAATTGAACAAATGGCACACAGTTTTAGTCCAGTTTTGATAAAAATTCTCGAAAAATTTCACTATGATAACACTTTTTCACATTTCTATACCTAATTATACTGATCTTTTGAAGATTTTCTGAATCGGAAGAAAACAGTTTGAGATTGTTCTTAGAAAACCAAAGCTCAAAACCTTTGATACTTTTATTTGAATCAGAATCATAATAGCTTATTTTAAATGATTTTTCAAAAATAAAAAAATCTTTACATTCATCTCACGAAAATGAAATAAATCAAGGTGCTCCATGTAATGATTTTGGTTAAGTTTTTTTTCGCCACGATTTCGCAAATCAATTTGTTTCCACACTGAAACAAATTAACCCTTGGTAGGTTACTCGAGTGGTTAATCAAATATTTGAGATTAACTTGTATGAAAAATTAAAAAAAAATCGAACCAATGAAAAAATATTACCAGAAACAAAAGGATTGGAGAGTTTAAAAAAACAAAAAAGTTTTAAGTTTTCAAACGCTGTTTAGACAACTATTTTTTATTTTTTGCTCTTTCTTTTTTTAAAGCTAAGGTTGAACCCTGACGAGTTATACCAAGGCCAAAAATTCTGCTTACAAAATTATTGCGCAAAATATGTGGCAGGAATAAGTTTGTACGCATAACTGAGTAAACATTTGAAAAAACATTTAAACAAAATTGTAAAAATTGTAAAAATTGTAAAAATTGAAAAATTGTCAAAATTGTCAAAATTGTCAAAATTGTCAAAATTGTCAAAATTGTCAAAATTGTCAAAATTGTCAAAATTGTCAAAATTGTCAAAATTGTCAAAATTGTCAAAATTGTCAAAATTCTCAAAATTCTCAAAATTGTCAAAATTGTCAAAATTGTCAAAATTGTCAAAATTGTCAAAATTGTCAAAATTGTCAAAATTGTCAAAATTGTCAAAATTGTCAAAATTGTCAAAATTGTCAAAATTGTCAAAATTGTCAAAATTGTCAAAATTGTCAAAATTGTCAAAATTGTCAAAATTGTCAAAATTGTCAAAATTGTCAAAATTGTCAAAATTGTCAAAATTGTCAAAATTGTCAAAATTGTCAAAATTGTCAAAATTGTCAACAACAGTTTTACGTTCTAACGGTCTATTTTATTTCGGGCGAAGTTCACTTCCGCGAATAGTGGTTTGGTTGCGAGCTCAATCGGCGGAGCAAAGAGTTTTGTGAAGAAGTGGAGAAATTCCTCAAACTGCTTGATAAAGACGATATATAAACAATTTAGTTGGTCTCGGCTAGTGGCATCATTTGTCCATTGTTTTGACATAGCGACAGAACCAGCGATGGAAAAAAATCGCTTCTAGCGATAATTGAATACATACAAACCTCGTCTACGATGCATTGACATCGTTGCCTGTCGACGACACTCACATACTCCTCTCACAATTGCAAACAGACCTCTGTGAGATACGAGTTACAAGTATCTCAAAAGAGCACCATCTAAATACTATCCGTGTTGGTTCAGACTTTACGCTCTCCTTCTTACCATATTTCTCTTGTAGTGTGCGCTGACCACAAGATGTGGATCTCAAAGTGCACAACTGGGTATAAAGAGTTTATCGGAAAATGTACATCTGACGAACAGAAGCGATTTTTTTTTTTTTTTTTTCTGTCAACGAAATTTCGAAATTTCAAATTCGGAAATCAGGCCCAACGGAACCAATCAAACGACGAAAACTTTCGAAAATTTCTGAAAGCAAACTCTCCAAATATTCAAGCAGTTTTCCTGGCGGACTTCTCCAGATCTGGAATCGGCATTTCATTTGGATTTCCCGGTGAGACCGTTCCTTTGTATTTATTTTTCACGTTTGTAAGCGTTCCCTAAACGATGGTAATATTTTGCCTCTACTATTTTTATGCCGTTAAACAGTATTAAATGGAATTGGCGATAGATTTTACAGGTTCATAAAAAGACGATTTAGGAAGCAGTGTTAGTGATAACGGTTTTTTTTTATATACGGAGTTGACTTCGTATAAGTGGTGATAATAGTTTTCTCTTTTTGATTATTCCAGAGTTGTTCCAGACTTTTCAGTTATTCTAGAAAGATTGATTTAAGTAAAGAAAATTAAAGCTTTATCCATTTGAGTTAAACTTTGCAATAACAATAGAATTTTCTATTCGTTTTGGAGGGATGGCATATTAATTTAAATCCCGATAAATTCAATTAGAAAAACTTTCCAAAACTAATCACAGTTGGTTAGTATTTGTGATTTGATTTTATTTACTTTTCTTTTAGTTTTCTAGACTCTTTAGTTTAAAATTAGAAATATCTAAATATTTAAATGATTCTTAAAACTCATAATTTGAATGTTAGAATATCTGTTGTTTTAAATTTTTTTTATTTATGTAGGTGTTGGAAACTTGTGCCCGGAATGGTTATTTTTTGCTTGAAATTTTTACAAACTTGAAAAATTGCGATAGAAATTTAAAATAGGGGATTATCGAAGTTTTCTTTGCTATTGAGTTAGAAATTATGACTATTTGACAAGTAAAACATGAATTTTAGGTATACAAATTCTGAGAAGTTGAATTATTTTATGCTTTCAGAAATATTTTACATACAAACACATTTCAAAATTTGCATCTGTTATCAAATATTGTGCAATTAGAAAGTATTAAGCTTTGAAAAATGTCAAAACTAAGGAACAGGTTAAATTCAACCTGATAAATTTTGAAAGTAAAAAATTCGACATGCAAATAATAGGGAAATGTCATATATTTTTCAATTATAAATGGAGAGGACCATCATACTGTTCACTATTATGAATTTTCGGGTCGTGTTTTTGTTCGAAATGTACTACTTTTTCTATGAAAACAAAATGTGGCTTATATTTTACATGAAACACGATTTTCAATGTATGATGTTCACAAAGAGTAAGAAATATTAATGGAATGGCTAAAATGAAGTTAATTGTCCTTATTCCAAATTAAAATATTATTTTTTCAATAATCACTTCAAAAACCAATCATCTGAAATAAGTTGCTCTTATCACTCATATTGAAAATCTTAAGAATAAACTTTTTTTTTGTGACAGATAAGATTGCTGTAACTTGTTGCTTTTTTCATATAAATTAGATCATGTCATGTGTGTTATTTTTTTCTTTTTATATGTCGAATTAATAGTTATTTTTAACTATCAAATGCTGTTTTATTTCCATCTCAAGATCTGCTGTTTGTTTTCCATTTTTCTCATCATTCTATAATGATTCAGCTGCGATGAATCATTCATTGTCAAAATTCGTATATGTGCATAAGATTTATTCCTTCGTTCTACAAGTAAATTTCAATCACTTCAAAAAACTGTTTCCATGTTATTTCAAGTTTATTTTAAAAAGTCGCATTTTGTTTTTCTCAAAATATCCAGCATTTAAAAATAATAAAATGATCTGTTTGATTAGTAGTTACTCGAATTGGTAAATCGAAAAAATTCAGATGTTTTCAAAAATAGCAAAAATTTTAACATTACTTTGTACATGCAATGAAGCTCAAAAAGAGGCAAGGAGAAGAAAAAATTAAAGAATTTTCAAAATGGTATTAATCACGAAAAAAGTTTGAGAAGTTTTTGTCGGTATATTTTTAAAAATACATTCAATTCAAAATACTGTTTTTTTTTTCAACCATGAAAGCCTTTTGATAATTCTTTGATCAAACAGGGATCACTGTTAGGGAAAAAGCTAGATTGATAGGGATGAAATGTGGATGGTAATAATTATATATATATATTTATTTAACGTTTATCGCCTCGTAGAAGTAGGAGTTTCCTTATGAAATGTCTAGGAGCATAGGAGGTGTAGGAAAATACGATCGCACCATTGCCCAAAATGGATCCTGATCTTTACCTTTTTCCAACTAACACAACCCCTTCCTTTGATACTTGAATATAGATTCGCAGACGTACAGACGGTTTCCATAGTTGGTGATACTTACTTATTTCTGGTTCTGACTATTTCAAAATTATTTTTGGAGTATGCAGGAGCATGAAGTTGCTAGTTGAACCTTAAGAGTATCAAACTAACATTCCTTCCTTTTTCCCCATTGACTACTAGGACGTGGCCGGCGCCGTTATTAATCATTTCAAAAGCGGAGAGCATTAGTTTTGTACATTGAGAATGAACTGCTAATCCCAAGCACCATTCTTTTGGACTTTGTGCAAAATTGATGGCCTCGATTAATCACGGAGTAGCAACCATTGGCGACGTGGAACTTGTTCTGCTTAGCCACGCCAGCGATCATGGAATTCGAAATGCGCATGAATTGTTAAAAAATAACAAAAAATCATCTTTTCTCTTGAAGTACGTAATTAAATAGCATTACCATCCCCCGAAACATTTAAATAGCATTTCGAGTCCAATGATTTAAGGTGGATATGAGTAGTCAAACAAGCTAAGCTAAATGTACATCTGACGAACAGAAGCCATCCTATCATAATCGTTTCGTCAAAGATAATGATTTTCTTACTAATAAGCAGGGATGCCTAGAGCGACATTCATCAGTACGAAAACGACTGTCAAAATGATCAGATTTTAACTTGCGACACATCAATAGAAAGCTCTTGCCCTGTACATGATGGGAAATAATGGGAAAAGTGGTTCGGAGCCATCTGGTCCTGGCCACGGCCAATCTGGCCGGTTCCGGAATCCGAAAAATTAAAATGATCAGATTTTAACTTGCGACATATGATTAGAAAGCTCTTGACCTGTACATAATGGGAATTGATAGGAAAAGTGGTTCGGGGCCATCTGGTCCTGGCCACGGCCAATCTGGCCAGTTCCGGAATCCGAAAAATCAAAACGATCAGATTTTAACTTGCGACACATCAATTGAAAGCTTTTGCCCTGCAAATGATGGGAATTGATAGGAAAACTGGTTCGGAGCCATCTGGCCCTGGCCACGGTCAATCTGGCCGGTTCCAGAATCCGAAAAATTAAAATGATCAGATTTTAACTTGCGACACATGAATAGAAAGCTCTTGCCCTGTACATGATGGAAATTTATGGGAAAAGTGGTTCGGGGCCATCTGGTCCTAGCCACGGCCAATCTGGCCGGTTCCGGAATCCGAAAAATCAAAATGATCAGATTTTAACTTGCGATACATCAATTGAAAGCTTTTGCCCTGCAAATGATGGGAATTGATAGGAAAAGTGGTTCAGGGCCATCTGGTCCTGGCCACGGCCAATCTGGCGCGTTCCGGAATCCAAAAAATCTTAATGATCAGATTTTATCTTGCGACACATGAATAGAAAGCTCTTAAGTTTTGCATGGTTAATATATATATGGTAATATATGGTAAACCTGCCTGCGAAGTCTGATGAAACTACAGCTTAGCGTTTTTTATAAATATTTCAATGTATGTTTCAATGTATTTTATTAACTTCCCCCAAATTTTAACTAAAATAAATCAAAATTGAGGCAGAATGCCTGCCAGACCACGTGTTTTTCGCTCAAATTTAGAATGCTGTTACCCTTTGAGAAAAGTTTCTGGTTCCCAAATTACAATAAGAATGCATAATTGTATTGAATTTCGTCCTTTTCCAAGTTTAAAAGGTGCACAAATAATTAATTCGAAAAATTCAAGAAATTGAATTTCGTTGCCTACATGAAGGCGTTTTACATAAAAGGATATAAAAAAGTGTATTTTAAAAAGCGAAATTTTCGATAAGGTTTGCAATAGTAAATTTTTTTTTATCCAAAATATATTTAGTTTATTAAAACACAATGAACATGTAATAAAACATTTGATGTTTCAATTTTAACTTTCCATATAATCATTGTTCCATTTCTAGTCATGTGTCTATTCAAATCTGATTTTGATTTTTCGGATTCCGGAACCGGCCAGATTGGCCGTGGGCATGACCAGATGGCCCTGAACCACTTTTCCTATCAATTCCCATCATGTACAGATCGAGAGCTTTCTATTCATGTGTCGCAAGTTAAATCTGATCATTTTGATTTTTCGGATTCCGGAACCGGCCAGATTGGCCGTGACCAGAACCAGATGGCCCGAACCACTTTTCGTATCAATTCCCATCATGTACAGATCAAGAGCTTTCTATTGATGTGTCGCAAGCTAAAATCTGATCATTTTGATTTTTCGGATTCCGGAACCGGCCAGATTGGCCGTGGCCAGGACCAGATGACCCGAACCACTTTTCCTATCAATTCCCGTCATGTACAGATCAAGAGCTTTCTATTCATGTGTCGCAAGCTAAAATCTGATCAATTTGATTTTGCGGATTCCGGAACTGGCCAGATTGGCCGTGGCCAGGACCAGATGGCCCCGAACTACTTTTTCTATCAATTCCCATCATGTACAGGTCAAGAGCTTTCAATTGATGTATCGCAAGTTAAAATGTAATTATTTTGATTTTTCGGATTCAGGAACCGGCCAGATTGGCCGTGGCTAGGACCAGATGGCCCCGAACCACTTTTCCTATCAATTCCCATCATGTACAGATCAAGAGCTTTCTATTCATGTGTCGCAAGCTAAAATCTGATCATTTTAATTTTTCGGATTCTGGAACTGGCCAGATTGGCCGTGGCCAGGACCAGATGGCCCCGAACCACTTTTCCTATCAATTCCCATCATGTACAGGTCAAGAGCTTTTTATTCATGTGTCGCATCATGACATTTTTAAAAATTTTCCATGACAGTCACGGAATCAAAAATTCAAAAATGTCATTCCGACAGTCAGAGGACCAACAGAATCTTCGACTGTCATAAGTCAAAAATGTTATCGACACTCATTCTCCGTGCAGCATTTCAGCTTGCGATTTGAGCACACATCGAGCAAAGAAAGTTACTCACTGGTCAGAGCTATATGTTGTCTAACAATGTATTCGTTATCTCCGAGTGACAACCGTACCAACATTTTGTTATGGATTGAGAGGAACCAAGTTTGTTCGCTACTTGTACAGATCGCTAAGTGTACAGTTCAGGATAAAACCTTTATCGCATCATATTCATTTCATTTCCATCGCTGGACAGAACCAAGCCAACTAGAAAGCAGCTTCATGCAATATTGCTTGCAAGTAGAGCTTGCACGGCTAAAGCGCTAGCCATCTAGTTGCGAGCGAAAAGCTTCACCAGCAGCAGCATCTCCTTGTCACCTGTGAGACATCTGCTGTAAAACGTCTGAAGCTCTAACTACACACCGCACATGTAAGAAACCATAAGCCTCCATCGAAAAACCTGTTGAGGAAACGTGGTTAAACGCATCGATCGCAGTGCGCGCGAGTCGTTCCAGCACCGAGCTTGTTTGTAAAAAGGTTAAAACGTCCCTACTTTAGGTTGTACCTTTAACGCTTGGCCAAAGTAGTATCAAAAGGAAAAGCGTAGACGTTACCCGCTTCGGCGGAAACGCATTACCGGTCACTTGTACCTTTAACCCTTGGGTGAACAGAAGCAATTTGAGGTAAAAGGGTAGTCGTTCCTCACTACGGTGAAAACGCATTAGTCTGATTCGTTATTTATTCCTTAGAAAAGTTCTCATCTGAGGACACCTTGAAAGCTACACCTAGTTGGCAGCCGCCATGGCAGCAGTAAGCCCCCCCACGGGGGCAACGACAACAGGAGATCCTCCCGATAGAAATGATAGGACACTGCCTGAATATATGGATCGATTGGGAACCTTCGGAAAGCTAATTATTTTGTCGTTAGTCCCAGCTGATGAGCAGCACCCATTACCCAAAAATCCGTTCATCATCAGCAAATCTCTTGACCAATCCATCGGAAAAATTGAAGCTGCGTACACGGAAAACAACGGAACGAAGTACGTTAATAAGACTTGTAGCTCAAAGCTAGCTGCAAAGCTCACGCAAATGACAGAACTGATTGTGGCACGAAAATTCAAATAATTCCCCACCCCGTCCTAAATGTAAGTCGTTGTGCAAAAAGCAGCTGCAAAAAAGCCAGCGAACTTACGGAGGATGAATTACAAACAGAACTCTCTTCTCAAGGAGTGATTAAAGTCCGCAGAATAACTCGTACGGAAAACAAAAATAAAATCAATACACCGACAGTTGTCCTGACAATTTCTGGAACAGTTATTCCCAAGGAAATCAGAGTGGGAATTATAAATTGCAGAACTCGCCTGTTCTACCCATCTCCATTAGTCTGTTACAAATGTTGTACTTATGGACATACAAAAGATAAATGTAACAACGATGAAGTATGTAAACACTGTTCGAATATCCACGAAACTGCTGAAGACAATCAATGCCTAGAAAACGCCTTCTGCAAAAACTGCAGAGGGAGTCACTCCCCGATCTCCAGAAATTGTCCATTGTATCGGAAAGAAGAAGAGATTGTAAAAATCAAAATCAACAGCGGAATAACATTTGGAGAAGCTAGAAAAATCTACGCTCAGAAACATGCTGAAAACTCTTACGCCAACGTCTGTGGAGCACAACAGCGTCTCGATCAAACCCGCAGAGATCAAGCAAATGACCTGCAAATAGCCAAATTGATCCAAGAGAACGCAGAGCTCAAACAAAAAGTGCCACAAATAAACGAATCGGAAGAAATTGGAAAACTTCGAAGGGAAATCGAAAACCTCAGGAAAGTCGCAAAGGAATTTTACTTACTAAAAGCTAAATTGAAATCTGCAGAGGAGCAGTTGGAAATTTCCGAGAGCACATCTGAACATGAAATGGAATTGGATGATGAACAATTATCCCGTTCTTCCGCAAAATCGACAACTTTTGAAGAAACGCCAAAGTTCAAAAAACAGAAGCTGAGCTCTAAAAACTCACTACCACTAAGTTCACCCACGAAATCAGAAGAAATCGCTGAGAGTCAATACCAGCCCGTAGTCAAGAGAAGAGGTCGCCCCCCGAAGAATAAAAATGGCCAGCAAAACAAACAGTAACTGCATTATGAATGACACTGCACTCGAACATGGACACGACTACGGACTACAGATTATCGAAACTGAAACGGACGGCATTGAACCACGCAACTCAACAGGAAACCCTAACGGAACGACTGGGAACACACGACAACGGCAAAACATCCACCACTCGTTGGGGACCGGTGAAGAAGGAGTAGCCCCCCCCTCTTCTAAATACAGGAGAAGACGATCGAGGAAGCGGGAGCGGGAGCGGGGAAGCTATCCCTCAATCTGTGTTCTGTCAGCCTACTCATCGCTCTACCAGCTCAGGAATACCTACGAGACTAAACATACCACCAACTGTAATTTCCTGGAACATTCAAGGACTTAGGCCCAAGAAGGCTGAACTGGATATTCTCATCCAAGAATTTCAAACACGAGTATTATGCCTGCAGGAAACAATGTGCCAACCCCAACATCGCCCACGGATTTCGGGGTACAATGTATATCACCGCCCCCGCTCGACAGGAAGCCGAGCATCAGGCGGAGTTGCAATTGCAGTAAAGGAGAATATCGACAGCACAGAAATAGAGCTCGAAACTACTTTCGAAGCGGTAGCCATCCAAATTGGAGTTCCATTCAACGTGAACGTTTTAAACATTTATTTACCACCACGAGAGCATATTGAAAAGTCGCAATTAACAGCCCTCATTAATCAAATCCCAAAGCCGACTCTATTAATCGGAGATTTGAACGCCCACCACCCGTTTTGGGGTTCGGACCATGTCAGTGTACGTGGAAGCACCATAGCCGAACTAATAGAGGAAAACAACTTGATCATGCTTAGGGGGAAGTGTTCCTATATGCGCATATTGGGTAATATGCGCATACAGCCGATTGACGATATGGCTGGAGATTCATCATATCTAATTAGTGCAGTTTGAGGGTAATACGCTTTTAACACATGGCATAAAAAAATTAAATTATTATATAAAGTCGAAAAAATTTAAAAATTCAAACAAGATTTTTGTCAGTTTTGTTATAATATATTGAACTTTAATTATTGTGCATACAGATTCTGTGAACAAAAATTTTAGTGGTTTTTCTTTCTTACTCATCTGGAAATCGGAAATTCAACAAATCGAAGCTTTTGGCAAAGTTGTAAATGATAAGATATTGGAATAAGAGACAGGTTCTGAATGCCCATATCAAGGTAGGTTAAATGCCTATATCAAGATAAATAGATAAGTCTTATAAATTTTTTACTTTCTATCATTTAAACATGAAATCTACGCTCAAATCACGATCTTACAGCGAAAAAAGAAGAACTTCCTACTGATCCGATAAAAATACAGTATGAACAAAATATTACCCTGAAATATGGCCATATGGCATACTTAACAATGTTTCATGCAAAAGAACTAGTGATGTAAAAAATTTCACCAAAATTTCGGCCTTGACGTATGCTTAACATCCGTTTCTACCATTTTCAATTAAATAATATCAAAATATTGCAAGTGGTAATGAAATATAGCTAAAAACATAAATATGCGCATTTAGCCCGCCAGTTTCGGAAATCGGCTATTTTGACTTCTTTTATTATAAAATTATTTTCACAAAAACTGTAAGAGATTTTAACAGAAAAATTGCTCTTACGTATAGAGAACAGATGTCCGCTCATGTGCATATAGTTTTCAGACTCCTACCTTTTGGAATATAGGAGAAAATGAGTGCTTTCCTTAATATGCGCATATAGCCTTCCTCTCCCCTAATAACGGAGAGCCGACATATGTTGACCAACGACACGGAACCTTCTCCTGCCTAGATGTAGCCGTCTGTTCAAACGAGCTAGCAGGATTACTTGAGTGGGACGTGGTACCTGATGCCTTCAGTAGCGACCATCTACCGATAAGAGTTATTTTTCCTGGGAATATTACTCCTCAAACTCGCCGAAAGAGCTGGAAAATTGAGGAAGCCAACTGGGAACAGTACCAAGGTGCTCTTAGTTTCACTCGAGATGACAACGTAGAAGTACAAGTCGAAAAAATTACACAAACTATACTCAATGCAGCCGAATTGTCCATCCCTCAATCTAAAGGCTTCTCAGGAAAAAAGTGCGTCCCATGGTGGAATCCAACAATTGCAGAACTCGTGAAAAAAGGAGGAGTGCATTGAGACGTCTTAAAGCCAACAGAGTACACCAAGAACAACAAGAAGAAAACTTTCGGAGCGCAAACGTTGCTGCAAAAGAAGCTATCATCGAAGCAAAGAGAAAAAGCTGGCAAGAACTTGCGGAAAATTTCTCCTCAGAGACCCCGCTGAAGGAAATGTGGAGTAATTACCGGAAAATTCAAGGCAAGAATCAGAACAGCCAAATAAGTTCGATATGCTACGATGACAAAACAGCGACAGACTCTGATGCAATTTGTGAGCTCATCGGAATCGCTTTTCAAAATGTGTCCAGCGAGAGTGCATGCAGTCAAAATTTTGTTACGCACAAACGGCGGGTTGAATCAAATCCGTTGTTCATACCTGCTGATACAGGCCATCACAACCGGAGCATGTACGAACTCGAAGAAGCGTTGGAAGGACTTAAAGGCTCCTCACCTGGACTGGACAATATCCATTACGCGATGATAACCCATCTCCCCTTAGATTGTAAACAATTGCTTCTGGATACATACAATCGGCTGTGGGAAGAATCTGTGTACCCGACGGAATGGACGAAATCGCTTGTCATGCCAATATTTAAAGGCAAAGGGCAGCGCTCAGACCCTCTGAACTATCGCCCAATTTATCTCAACAGCTGTTTGGGAAAGGTCTTTGAACGCATGATCAACAATCGACTGATGCACCTGCTGGAAACCAGAGCATTGCTCTATAAACATCAATATGCGTTTCGAAAGGGAAGAAGCACCACATATCACCTCTGCACGTTGGAAGAGATAATCCGTGAAGTGTTTAGCAAAAACCTTGTAGCACAGGTAGCCTTCCTGGACATAAGCAAGGTATACGACACAACATGGTGCCGGCTTTGTTTGGAACAGTTGGCGAACAACAACATCGGTGGAAAAATGCTAAGTTTTCTACAAGAAACACTACGCAAAAGAGTTTTCCAAGTAACAACGAACGGAACAATGTCAAGCAGCAAAACGATGGAGACCGGCCTGTGCCAAGGTTCTGTTCTTAGTGTGACCATGTTTTTACTGGCAATAAATACTCTCAATAACTATCTGCCAGCAAATATACAATGCTTGATATACGCTGATGATGTCATCTTAATCGCAACCGGTCCTGACGCCGAGAGCACAGAAAATAAGCTGCAAATTTCCCTTAACCAGCTTGAATCATGGGAATCGAAATCAGGATTCAAAATATCAGCAGAAAAGAGCGTCACTGTCGTATATCGTACAGAAACCACCGAGCCGAAGCAACTTAAAGCTGAATGGAGCCATAGTGCCTCGTAAGACCAGCCATAAATGCCTTGGAGTAATACTCGACCAACACCTGAAGTTCCGAGCTCACGCCGAAGAGGTGAAAGCAGCATGCCAACAAAAAATAATCTTCATTCGAAGTATAGCTTCTAGAACTTGGGGAGGAGATCGGAACACCTTGCTAAAGTTGTACCGTTCAACAATATTGGAAAAACTTCTTTACGCAGCTCCTATCTTGTCCGCAATGGACGGAAAAGCTCTTCAATCCCTGGAAAAAGTACATAACGCAGGTGTCCGGGCGATAGTAGGTGCATTCATCACAAGCCCGATTGTGAGTCTCCAGGTTGAAACTGGAATCCCCAGTTTGAAAACATTAATCGATCAGCGAACTATGCTTTATACGGTTCGTCGCTCAACCGTTGGCCATGCAGAGCAAAATTTTGGAACTGAAGTCATCGCAGTGGTCGAGAATAATGTCAGCAGTAGCAGCAGCTCTAGTGACGAGGGTTCTAGTTCTGATGAACGGTGAGGAGAAAGACCGAGAATTCAAGCAAACACCTTCCAAAATAGAGGAATTGATGGAATGAACGAACTAGGTGTTCACCTTCCAAGAATAGCTAGTTTTGGTATCCCAGAATGCCCACCATGGCACAGAACGAAGCCTCGAGTAGATAAAAGTCTGCACATTAAACTTGCTCAAGGAGCCCCTCCAAATGATCTAAGAAACACTTTTTGTGTGCTACGGCGTACAAAATATCGCATCCATAGGACAATTTATACCGACAGATCCAAGCAGAATTCTAAGTGTGGATATGGCGTAGTAGGTAAGCGAGGAACTCGTGCTTCAAAAACGACTGAATGACATATGCAGCATCTTCGCAGCGGAGAGCGAGGCCGTCAAGCATGCATTTTCATGGATTGTCGATCAACGAGTTGCCCGGGCCTATCTCCTTTGTACGGACTCCATGAGTGTGATAACGAGTCTGGAAAAGCACAAGGTAAATTCCAGGTGGAAAGATCAAATACAAATCCTCCTTCATAAGATAACAGAAATAGGCGCAGAGGTAGTATTTTGTTGGGTTCCGAGTCATATCGGCATTCCCGGAAATGAGAAAGCTGACCAGGAGGCAAAAAAGGCGTTGGAACTAACAGAAGACGAACAACTTCTCGTCGACTTAAAAGAAGTTCGGAAAATCGTCAAAAATCAAATAACAAATAGATGGCAGGCTGACTGGCACTCGAGTCCTAATAACAAACTGCGTGAGGTTAAAAACACCGTATTACCCTTCAAAGCTGTGTTCCAAAGTAATAGGCGAGAAGATGTCATCTTAGCACGACTGCGCATCGGGCACACTCAGCTCACACATGCATTTCTTCTGGACAGAGTTGATCGCCCACTGTGCCCCAGGTGTAATGAAGCATTAACAGTGAAGCATTTTATGGCAATGTGTCCACAACTGGAAGACGAACGGAGAAACCATGGAGCACCAGGAAATCTGAGAGAAGCTTTGGCGGACGACAGCAGTATGGCGAAAAAAGTTTTGGAATATCTAAAATTTATTCAGTTGTATGATAGAATTTAAGCTTTATTGTATTATTGATACATAGTTTGGACCGAATGTTAAAAAAGGTCCTAAATAAAAAAAAAATTGTTAAAATTTTCAAAATTGTCGAAATTGTCAAATTTTCAAAATTGTCAAAATTGTCAAAATTGTCAAAATTGTCAAAATCTGCCAGGTTGCCAAAATAAGAAAAAATTCCAAAAGTGTCATAAATTGTTAAAAATGTTTCGGCCATAAGTGCACCCATAGAAGAGGTTGCAGAAATCCAATGCCTTTTTAGCAAATCTCTGTGCCGATAATGCTCTGAAATGTGCACTGTGCCGAAGACGGTATGTTTGAAAAACCGTTACTGGCATAAGGACTCGACTTCCAACCAAAATTATTCATGACCACTACATGCAAGCGAAACAAGAAAAACATTTAATGGGATTTCGTTCCTATTGGATAATCCATCCCAGAAATAAGAAAATAAAAATAACAACCACAGCGCCGAAATGAGATTCGAACTCAAATCATCATTAGCATCGTCTTGCCAGTCCGACTTCTTAACCTGTGTACTATTTGAACTTCATGCAAGACGAGGGCTATTTGTCATAAGCTTTCTGCCACCGATCAATCACAAAACAATAACGCACGACGGAGGCTTCCCGGCGTTTGGCCTCCTTTCAAGGTATTCCTTTGTTTTGGATGGAAACGGGAAGGGGAACGGGAAACCCATTGAATGAGAACTGTGCTTTGCTTACTGCCTGCTATTACATACACACGCTACATATACACAGCTGCTAAAGCCGGGCAGCTTGCCCGGTAATTGTTTGCCGGTGAATTGAAGGAATGTTTTTTTTGTTGCTTTTACTACATACACACGCACAGCTTGGCCGTGGTTGTTTGCCGGCGGATTGAATTGAAGGAATATGATTGTTGTTGCTTTTGCTACACACGCACAGTGCTCGGTTCGCTGGCTGCCTGGTGTTGGCCGGTATTTATTTCTATCCTTCTTCGTCTTGTGATGCGATAGGGAGGGACGTGAATTCGTTTTTATTTTGTTTCTTTCAGACATACGCAATTCGGTTAACTTGGGAGGTTAATGCCGGTGGGAGCAAATCGAATCAGCACCGATCGCGTTATCTTCTTGTACCGATGATGCTATGTAATTGACTACACGCCATTGGCACAGAGGCTGAATTTTGGGTGTGGGTTAAGTCTACAACCACATCAACTTTTAGTTAACAACTCACATGCTGCAGCTCAACGAAACAAATCGTTATAGAAATTGTAAGAATTAAATTAAATTAAATCGAATTTCAGAGAAACGTGGTAATAGATGGAATTTATGACACCGCATCGGATGATGGGCAAGTAAAAGATAAGAGTGTGTGTGAGTTCAAACAAACGTATGTGTGCAGGCGCTTTGGTGTGATGTTTTGTACTCTTTCGATGTCAATTTTAATACAACATTGTTGCAAAATGAGTACTTGCTGGCAAAGAAGGGGATGAGTCAAACGGAAAAGGGCGAATGAATGAATGGATCGTTTCATTGTGAAAGCGAACGTTTTTACCGAGCTAGGAGTCTTTTCGTCATTTTTTGGCATACGTACACAGCAAAGCAATGACGATGATGATGACGATTATCATTTAGTATGGTATCTGAGGACGGGTGAATTGTTCCACATAATAACGGTAATGAGTTTTCTTCGGAACCGTTCTATTTTTGCAGCTTTACAGTGACTCGAAGCTGGCGATATTTATTCATATTGTTTTTGCTTGAGCTGAATGGGAAATTGTTGAATTTGGAAGGATTCCAAATGACATAACACAGTGACTGCAGTCGAGCTAGAGCACAAGGGTAAAAACTCCGTGCGAAACTTAATCTGCAGCACCGATAGCTGTTGTCTGCTGGATTTGCTTCTCTGGGTCATTAGAACAGACAAAAGTTGAAATATAAAAGAGACATTTTTTCAACTTGAATCGTTTTTGAACCAGAATCATTTTTCATATTTTTTTACTATCTCTTAAATTTCCGAATATTAAAAAGAACAAACTTTAAATCTTGTTTAAGTCACTTTAAGTCGAAACAACAGGAGGGGAAGGGAGGGATCAATAAAAAATAATCCAAATTGAAAATTTGGATTATTTATTACTGCAACCTGTTACATATGAATATTCTTTATTTATTTGAAACGATACGAGCGCAATCACAAACATTTATTTTTCATTAACCCATTCCCTTATTAAAGATTACCGATTGTGCATACACGAAACAAGTATAAAATTAAAAGTTGCTATCAACAAACCGAAAAACACGGAAACAAAATACGGTGCAGAAAATTAGCACTGTAGGAAAAATGTTCAACCAGAAATCGGGCAGATATAGAACAGACTCGGACTAGACATGGGTCAAACTTTAAACGTCAAAAAATTGGCAAAGGTCCGTTGAATGATTGGCAGCACTGAACTCTTCTTTGCGCTTCCGGGAAGCGACAAAAAGAAAAGTGGAAAGAAGAGGCTGCAACGAAAACGGCTCTGTTGGACGAACCAACAGAGGTGTTCCGCCGGATAGCCAGAGACCCGACTGATCTGGAAACGCGGAGGCGCCGAAATCGGCCAGTCGTTGTCTCCAACTGATCGCCACAACATCCGTTCGATACACAACCAGAAAGCTGACGAGGCAGGAGAAAAGATTCCGTGCGCTCAAGACGGTGTGTCAGCCGGTTCAAAACTGAGAAGCAGCCAGGAAACAGGCAAAAGATTTAGATCCATTAAAGGGGTCAGACGTGTGCTGACCCCTTTTTTCAACACCGTTTCGGGGTGTAGCAGTTGGTAGGTTGTCCAAAAAACGATTCTCCGGAACCACCGCTGATTTAGAAAAACCCAAGGTACGAAATTGGCCTTGGCAGAAGGCACCGGTCGCCCCTTCAGCATCATATCCGTTTTTGCAACTTTTTGCATCACGCCTTTTTGCGCATGTAGAGTGTTTTTGGCAAACTGCATCGGATCGTTGCTTGTTTTTTGCGTCGCGTCTGTTGAAATCGCAGTTTTTTTTATTTCGGTTTCCCTGGTACGAATTTCGGTCAGTGGTCTTAGATAAGTCCCACTGTAGTATATTGCATTTACACCATACATGTTTCTTCAATGATATTTGGCAACCTTGAATCCAACGATGTAGAATATGAGACTTTATTATCGATTTTGGTTAATATTGATGGGGACGATTTTCGATCTCCGCTTATTGTTATTATCGATTTTGGTTGATATTTTTCGGTGAAAATTAAGTCAAATCCAAACAACTTCTTTACGTTTCGGCTTACTGTTTTGTTTCGGCCATCTTCAGAAAAACTGTATTTCATAAAATTTCAAAAATAGAATATGAGACTATACTGGCAGACAGTTTGACAGACGGACATGCGGTGGAGAATCCGCCTTGAAAACGGCATTCAATGTACGGACGCGGACGACTCAATATAACAACCTGGCGACGAGGATTTTTATTCCAAATTTTGAAGCTTTCTGAAGGAAAAAATGGTAAGTTTCCCAGTAAAAGTGAAAATATGGTGAATGAACATAAAAAGAAAGGAGGAAAAAAGTTTTGATTCGGGAAAAAAGTGATAATGTGATTTTAATATCTCGAATGAAAAAAAAAATGAAGAACGAGAAGGAAAAGGGGCTCTGCATTGGGGCCCGATGTTTGGAGGTTAAAGGCGGAAACTGATAAAGTTTCCCTGAATGAGGCAGAAATCTTAAGGATGTCTCCAGAAAATAATAGCGGAAACTGTTTTCCTGGAGTAGGCAGAAATCTGAAGGATTTCTTCTGGAAGCAAATGTGGCGAAAGTCGTACGGACTTTCCCGGGTAGATGGCGGAAATCTTTGGGATTTCTCCGGAACAGATCGGGAATCTGATTGGGACGATCGAAATAATTGGACACTGGAAAAAAATTGATTAAAATGGTCTTCCTAATCTTGTTTCAGATGCAAAATTCCCGACCAGTTCCAGCATTTCGATGCGACCAAATCGGGGCTGCTCGCAAAGGAGTGGAAGACGTGGAAGGAGGGGCTCGAATGTTACTTCGCTGCCTATGACGTCACCGACCAGTTTCAGAAGAGAGCAAAACTCCTGCGCCTGGGTGGTACGGCCCTGCAAGTCGTGTTCAAGAATCTGAAGGATTACAATCAAGTGCCGCTGGTAACATTGGAGCCTAGATGGTAAGATTGTGCTATCGAAAAGCTTGATGAGTTTTTCGAACCTCGACACCTGAGTACATCGGAAAGACGGAAACTTCGACTGATGAAACAAAAGGTAGGAGAACGCTTCGCTGATTTTGTGATTAGGCTGAAGCAACAGGTGTCCCAGTGCGGATTTGAAAAATATGGTACTGAAGTCAGTTCCATTTTGAGCGATATTTATCTGACTAACGCAGTAGTTGAAAGGTGTACTTCGAATGAGGTGCGCAGAAGAGTCCTCCTTAACCCTCATCCGCATTAGGGTGTCATTTTGACACCATTGCAAGTTTGAAGGCTTGTAACTTTTTTCAGAAGCTTCATAATACAAAAATTTCTTCGGGGACCCTAAATTAATTCAAAAGTTCTACAATATTGCATCTTTACTTTTTTTTATGGACGAACCCTGGAAGCCTGGACAAAAAAACTCCCTTTTCCGACTTTCGGTGTCATTTTGACACCACAAAAGTAAAATCTATTTAAGTCGTTTGAATTATTATGAACTTCATATAAAACTTATATCAAAAGAAACCTTGTGATGTCAGTAAAATATGTTTAGAACATTATATACAGCTAAAGTTACAAGTTTTCTCGTTATTCAGCATTAAAGAAAAAAAAAATCCGAAAAAACATGCCTCACGAAAACTGCTGTAGTTCATATGTTACACGTTCAAAAAAATATTTGCCTTATGCAAATGAAAGTTGAAGTTAATGCCTACATTATGAACACAAGAAATATTTTTTTAAATTTTTTTTAATGAACTGGTCACAAAAAGTTCAAAAAAGTGGTCTAAAAAACCTACTTTTCATTCGATTGCTAGTAAATACTGTTTGAGCGATGGTAGAGTCTTAGAAAAAATATGACAACAAATTTTATTAAAATTCTAACATTTTGCTGTCTTTAGATTTTCGATGCAACAGAAATTGAATTTACTGGAATTTTTCAAAGTTGGCTACTTTGCGCGATTTTTTCACTAATTGAAATTTCATCTGTTTTTGTGGTCCTCCGTCAGGTTGTACCCGGATTTTCAGTGCTTTCTCGCCGTTTGAAGCAATCAAAACTATATCCATTGAAAAGGGAATTTAATCTACATTCTAGTGAGGTGCAACAAATCACGCTGTGAGATTACACAAAAATATGAAAATTATAAACGTAAAATCATTCCTGAATTTCTAGAACTACAAGCAGCGGTCCAGCAAAACGTGTTTGTTTGCTCTCCGAGTAGGTACGGTGGGTGGTGATTTGGGCAGAGAGCGAAGCCGACAGACGAAATAATGATGCGTGTCGTGACAAGCAAACGTGAACTACTATCAATAGAAAATTTCCAACCAAGAAACGTACGACACGCATCATTATTTCGTCTGTCGGCTTCGCTCTCTGCCCAAATCACCACCCACCGTACCTACTCGGAGAGCAAACAAACACGTTTTGCTGGACCGCTGCTTGTAGTTCTAGAAATTCAGGAATGATTTTACGTTTATAATTTTAATATTTTTGTGTAATCTTACAGCATGATTTGTTGCACCTCACTAGAATGTAGATTAAATTTGCTTTCCAATGAATATACTTTTGATTGGTCCAAACAAAGTAAAAGCACTGATAATCCGGGTACAACATGACGGTGGACCACAAAAACAGATGAAATTTCAATTTGTAAAAAAATCGCGCAAAGTAGTGAACTTTGAAAAATTCAAGTAAATTAAATTTTGGTTGCATCAAAAATCTAAAGACAGCAAAATGTTGGAATTTTAATACATTTTGTAGTCATATTTTTTTCAAAACTCTACCATCGCTCAAACAGTATTTACTAGCAATCGAATGAAAAGTAGGTTTTTTAGACCACTTTTTTGAACTTTTTGTGACCATTTCATTAAAAAAAATTTAAAAAAATATTTCTTGTGTTCATAATGTAGGCATTAACTTCAACTTTCATTTGTATAAGGCAAATATTTTTTTGAACGTGCAATATATGAACTACAGCAGTTTTCGAGAGGCATGTTTTTTCGGATTTTTTTTTCTTTAATGCTGAATAACAAGAAAACTTGTAACTTTAGCTGTATATAATGTTCTAAGCATATTTTACTGACATTACAAGGTTTCTTTTGATGTAAGTTTTGTTTAAATCGGTTGAACGCGCCAAAAGTTATAACGATTTGAGCTTGTGGTGTCAAATTGACACTCCTAGTGCTGATTAGGGTAATGAATTCTAATGCGGATGAGGGTTAAAGATTTATCCTTTTCGGAGATTGAAGCTATAGGGACCACTCAGGAAGTTGCAGATCAGCAGATAGAAGAGATAGCAGTAAGCCCGAAAAAGTATTAAAAATTGAGCATTAGGGTAATTCCAAGGGCAAACCTGTCACAGGTAAGGCCAAATCAGCTGAGAAGACTTGTTATAACTGCGGGAGGTTGGGACACTTCGCTGCCTCACCTAGATGTCTTGCACGTGGGAAGCAATTCCGTAATTGTAAGATTTAGGGGCATTACGAAAGCATGTGCCGGAGACCGAAGCGATATGGTGCCAGAGTAGAAGGAAAATTAGTGCAGACGGTTCTAGACTCTTCGAACTCAACCGAAATACCACAGGAAGATCCAGGAAGCGCCAAGGTGTACTATGCCTTTTATTCGGGTAACGAGTCTAATGTTATTGCGTGTGTGATTGAATGAGTTTCTGTGGAAATGCTGGTCGACTCTGGTGCCGATGCCAATCTGTGGAGAGATGTGGCAGAAGATGAAAAGCGAGCAGATAGAGGTGTTTGCATCAAAGAAAGGCAGTTCCCGGATCTTACGTGCTTACGAAAGTATTTCGCGTCTTGTTATTCTCGGACCATTCGTTGCAAATATTTCAGTTGGAGATCAACGCATTAGGGCAGAGTTTTTCGTTGTTAAAGGAAGGCAACGGTGTCTACTGGATGATAAGACTGCTAAGGAGTTAGGTGTGCTGAAGGTTGGGCTCCACATAAAAAGCATCGATGGTAGTCCTTTCTCGAAGATGAAGGGTGTAAACGCAAAGATACGGATGCTTCCAGAAGTAGTTCCAGTTTACCAACCTATGCGACGTATTCCCGTACCACTGGAAGAAGCAGTGGACAGAAAACTCGACGAGTTACTTAAACGCGACATCATTGAAGTAAAATTAGGACCTACGACCTGGGTTTCACCACTGGTTGTGGTTGGAAAAATTAACGGGGAACCGCGACTATGCCTCGATTTGCGGAGAGTGAATGAAGCGGTGTTGAGAGAACACCATCCAATGCCATCAGTGGATGACTACTTGGCCCTAGTTTTGCCACGTGGCAGATTGTGGAGTAAACTTTATATTAAGGAGGCATTCTTACATATTGAGTTAGAAGAAGATTAGAAGAGACGTGACAACCTTCATGACACGGCGAGGACTATATCGTTTCAAACGATTGCCATTTGGATTGATCACTGCTCCGGAGCTATTTCAGAAAGCGATGGACGAGACTCTGCGTGGCTGCGATGGGGTATTCTGGTACCTTGATGACGTGCTCATTGAAGGAAAGGACATAAAGGAGCACGATGAAAGCCTGGATCAGATAATGGGTTAATTTCTTATTGATGAAATATATGAAGAGTCAATTTTGAAAAGAAGTTATGATTTCTGTTTAAAAAAAAAACTTGTTTGATGTAAAGTGAGCTACTCTTTTGAGTATGTATTATTGTTGTTTGCTTTGCAGGTTCTTACTCGATTGAAAAATCGAGGTATTGAACTCAACTGGGAAAAATGTCAATTGCGTGATACAGAGTTAGAAAGTTCGGGTCCATACGCCCGCCGGAATTTGGTCAGCGGATGACAAGGATGAGGAAGCGAAACGGAAAATGCATGTGCCAAAGCGCAAGTGTTCACTGCTCAAGAAAACCCCATCCCGGGCTCCACAAGAAAGAGTCTTTAGTATTTCTTTATGGGGATGTAAACAAGGTGGGTATTTTTGAAAAGTTTGCAATCATAAATTACGGTTGCACTGGAAATGTGTTCGCGAATCCTTACATTATTGATTTGTGGCATTAGACCACAGGTAAGCCCGTAACAAAATGGCGCCCAACGTGGGGATTGCTGTCATGACTGGGATTACCTGGATATTGGTTGGAGCAGCATTGCTAGCAGAGGAGCAGCGAATAGTAGCTGGAGCAGCATTGATAACAGCCAGCTGACTGGTTTCCTTTCTATCTTTACACGCAGCTCGTTAAAGGTTTTGATGACCATTTGAAGTGTTGAAGTTTTTACCCTTTTTGTGCGATCTTTGCACATAATCTCAAGTTTTCCATACATGCTGTTGTATGATTGTTTCTGTAAATCACTTCCATTGAACGCGTCAATAATGGGTGATACGGTCAAAATTTGGTCAATATCAACTTGACGTATTTCTTTCAATTTTGCATTTAAAAAACCCGAACACCCCTCATTTTGAAGGTGTGTGTGTGTAGAATGTTGCTTCTATTTTGATTTTGGAATTCACTCTTAAGTTGTCAAAATGCCGTCCAAGAAAGAAGAGCAGCGTATCAAAATTTTGCTCGCGCATCGCGAAAATCCAAGCTTCGCGCACGCAAAGCTGGCAAAATCGCTAAAAGTCGCCAAATCAACAGTTACAAATGTAATTAAAGTGTTTGGGGAACGTTTGTCGACAGCCAGTAAGTCTGGATCGGGGGGAAGTCGAAAACCGGAAGCCGCTGAGATGACAAAGAGAGTTGCTTGTAGTTTCAAGCCAAACCCTAACCTCTCTCTCCGAGATGCCGCAAATAAGCTGAGTGTATCGTCTACAACCGTGCATCGAGCCAAAAAACGAGCCGGACTATCGACTTACAAGAAGGTAGTGACCCAAATCGCGATGATAAACAAAATACGACGGTCAAAGCGCGATCTCGGAGGCTGTACACGACGATGTTGACGAAGTTTGAATGCGTAGTAATGGACGACGAAACTTACGTCAAAGCCGACTACAAGCAGCTTCCGATACAGGAGTTTTATACGGCAAAAGGAGGGGGAAAGGTAGCAGATATTTTCAAGCACATGAAACTATCAAAGTTCGCGAAGGAATATCTGGTTTGGCAAGCCATCTGTACGAGAAAGATTGTTTGAACAAACGTCTGCTGCCTTTCCTGAAGAAACACGGTTGTTCCGTACTGTTTTGGCCGGATTTGGCATCTTGTCATTACGGTAAAAAGGCCATGGAGTGGTACGCCGCCAACAACGTGCAGGTGGTTCCCAAGGACAAGAACCCTCCCAACACGCCAGAGCTTCACCCAATTTAGAAATACTGGGCTCAATCTTCAATCTAAATTTTTACGTTTTTAAATAAAATTTTTTCAATGAAGTTTGTAAACAAATATGTTGCATGCCAGCTTTTGTACATTTTTTTCCAATTTATTGAAAATTTTAATTAATTTTTATCAATCCTCCTTCCTCCCCCTCGTTGTAACAACTTCAAGTAAAAAAGAAGGATTTGATATTTGTCCGGCCATATAAAAAAAGATGGCACCTGCTATACTTGAAAATTTTGTTACTACTTTGAGCAATGTAACATCTTGAATATGTGCATATTCTGAACAAATAAATGAAGAAACATTATTTCAAACAAATCAAGCTACTGCTTTAAATCCTGTTCATGACACCATGTTATACTTTGTTTTCATAAAAGTAAGAAAATAAGATTCCAGGGGAAAGCCAAAAACGCAAAAAACTCACAGACAAATGTTTACCGTGTTCCATATTACCAGATAAAAAACCCATGTTTTTTTTTCAAGGAAATTCGAATAAAAAATTCTTCAATTTGAACAAATGCAAAAGTTTCAGAATACGAAATAAAAAATTCGTAAAAAAAACTGTTGACTTATGTTCTGACAAATTGAAGTGCATTGAGATAATATTTTCAAATAATAGTATGAAATCAACCACTAAAAACTGTTGATAACAAAGTTGACCTTGAGATTTTGTAATCTTTTTTTTCCTTCTTATCGAAAAAAATCAAAGAAAGACAATAGGTTCAGTTTGAGTACTTTTGACAAAAACGAACAATCTTGAATTTCCCCTTGAAAACTTTAAAATGACCATGTTTTTACATGAACTTTGCCTCCAAAAACGCTTATTTATGCAATCAATTGAATTTAAATTTGAAGATGAATTTATTTTTGGTTTCATATATGACATTTTGCCATCCTTGTGGTACCCGTGTCTAAGGTTTAACAATCGATTAACAGTGAAAAGTATTTAACTATGTAAACTTTCAGAAATCATCAAAAAAGATGAAAGATTTTCAAAAAAAGATATTTTGATTTGATATACAGATGGACTATTGAAAATATGGGCTTAAATGAAGAAAAAGAAAGACTTAAGGCTTAAGAAAAAAGTCCAATTGGTTTCCTAGCCCCAAATATTTGTTCATGAAGTTCTTACACTAACTAAGCTCGAATCATAAGTATTTTAATTTTCAAGAAAAGTAGGAGACATTTTCTCCATAAAAAAAACCCCAAATATGGTCTTTCTTCAGATTATCCTGAACAAATGTATAAAAGATTGAATTTTCAATGTAAATAAACCATCCTGAAAACTATATCACTCGTAAAATTCTATTACTTGTATTGGTTCAATCAAAGATGTTAGGTTTTATAACATGTTTTCAAATGAAATAATAATCAGTCTGTTCGTGACATTTCAACAATTTTCTCTCAATTTGAATCACGTCAATTCATGTCATTAAGTAAGATTATTGCCAAAGGTAAGATGAGCGTTTTCACAATGATAAGTATGATTTTGTCTTAGAAAAAACAATTAAAAAGGTTAAAAAAATCTTTAAAAAAAATAAATTGCTCAAGACCCCCCGATGGATTATTTCGAATATGGGCTCAAATGAAAGATAAAAGTCACAGCTTTTGAATAGTGCACAATTTACCGATGCTAATTTTCGAAAAATAAAGTTTTCTCCCAGAGACAACGTGACAATATGGTACTCAAACGGAGAAATCGTAGATTCGATCTACTTCGGTGAACTCGTTTGTAGTTTTCCTACAAGATGGATCCCAAGTTTTACCTCGAAATTGGCCCAATCAAAGCTGGAGGACCATGTGAAGTTTTGACCGTAGGATCTCTGGCCTCGTAGCTGGCTGGATTCGAACCCTGTGAATCCTCTCTCTCAAGTGTCAGATCTCGCTTGAAGAGAGGAGTTGAGGATGAGAGTGAACACATACAGTGATTGTTTCTTATTATTAAATAATTAAATAATTAAATAATTAAATAATTACTTTACTTCGTTAATTTTGAAAGTCTTATGCATTTTCGTAATGGGTTAAATAATATCATTTGGTAAAACTAATTATTTATAGAAATTCTTATTAAAAAATTGATAAGAAATACGAATCACTTTCTTAAAAAAGACTTATGAAATCATATCAATGAAGATATGTCGATGTGAATATTGAAAGAAATAAACAATTGGAGAAGAAAATTTTGTGAATGACCTTTTTGATGAATAAATGCTTGGGAAAAATGTGCTTGCAGTAAAAACCTGGTGCAAATCAATTGTTGAATCAATTAAATCAAAATTTAGAAATTGTACAAAACCGATAAATTCGGTTTGAAGGATGTCATCTTAACAAAAAAAAACGCAACCCCTACAATGAAATAATTTTTTACGAAAGGAAGTAATTTATTTATCTTTTTTTTCATCTCTCTGTTTCTTAATTCTTAATCAGTGTCTAGATGCTCTCTGTTTTGTTGTGTGACTTGAAGTTTTTTTTTCATTTTTTTTGTTCTATTTTCTCATTTCTTGTGACCTCTTACACTTGCTTCCGTGCTTACTCTCTGCATTCTTTGGGAAATTTAGGGAGGTTCGCATCGTCAACTACCATTAGATTGTGTGTGTTTGTGTTTTTGGGTGTGTGTGGTTTTGTTTGGATTTGTGAGTGTTCACAATTTCGTTCAGCTTCCAAAGCTACCATTTTTTTTCTCTTCAATTCCATTCTAATCGATCAATCTAAATTCAGATGCTTGCCTAAGTTTTATTCTTTCTCCCTTACAATTCCAGCTCGTGTTTCAATTTTACTATTGTGTATGCCAAATGGCACAGATTGGATTTCTTAATTTGTTTTTAACAGAAAACGGAAACAGTAAATACCTTTCTCTACCTCTTTTTTGCTCGCACTCAATCCTTTCAGGTCAATAGGTCCATATATGCGCATTCGCTAAGTTCCATTCCAATCGATTTTCGGTTTTTATATATTTTAACTAGACTTTATTTTAAATCTTCATTGATTTTTTTTCGTTAGTTTTTATATTCTTTAATCTAAACTCAATCATCGTTAAACCACATTTTCTATTGACTGGTACTGTTGGGTTGATTTTGCTTTCATAACCTTTTCACTATTACTTTTTTTTTTAACTTCAACCAACCTTCGAATGCTCATCTCAGACAAGTTTTGCATTTGAATGTGCAATCATTTTTTGCTTAGTTCTCTTCGTTAATCTAGTTTCTTGGTTTGTTTTTCTCAAATTACGATTTACACTAATATTGTGAAATTTTTACTATATTATACAGCCTCAAACAGTTGTTCGAATAGAAGTTATTTCACAATTCTGTTCAAGTTGTGTTACCATTAGTTGCTTTAATATTAACAATACCTTCGGGGATACCAACAAATTTTGGGATCGTTTGAATTCCTGTTTTTCTTTTTTTTATTTGGTTCAGAAGGTAACTCAAACGTATTTTTTTCTTTGAACTTGTTACTTTTTACATGGATTCCTCTGACAACAATTCCGGGTTTATTTTTGAGTAAAATTTTGAGTAGGGACGCCTTCTTAAAATAAATTCAACTTCCTGAATGATAATTCGCTAACATTTTGTGATTTGATGGAAATGTATCTGATGATGGAAGTACTCTGCATAACAATTAATTCTTTTTGAGTTTTTTTTAATTTCTTATAGTGAGGACATTTTTGGTCAGGAAAAATTCGGTCGATTCTGATGTTGATATTTTATGATCGATTTCGATGACTTTAAGTTTATAAAACTATTTACATATTTTCTGTTTTCAATGCTGTACACTTTTTCTTCTCCAGAAATGCTCGATTTTTATTGAGAGTTTTTTTTTATTAAAAAAGGAATTTCAAAACTATGTAGAATCCTCTTCAATCAACATCTGAATTTTTGTATCAAATTGAGGAAAAAAAATGAAGAGCAATAATCCAGAATATTTTTCATGACAAAAGTTTATTATTTAACCTTCGACTAAGAAATTTTTGAAGTTTGAAAATATTGTAAATTAAATTGAAGACAAAAAAAAAATACTTTTACTTAAATATGGTTGATTTTAAGCCAATTTTAATTTTCATTTCTTTCAACGGGGCAATTTTTTCAGGGGCTCAACCCGACTTTTTGTGAAGTTTTTGCCATTTTCACTCTGTGACTTTTAATAATCATTACATTTGTTAGTTTTGTTTTATTCTAATCTAACGGTTAGGTCTCTTTGTCGATTTGTTCCTTAATTGTTCGTGTGTTTAAGATTTTCTTCTTTTATTTTTAATTATTACTTTTATTATATTTAATACTAATGTGTGTGAGTGTGTCTGTGAGAATCTCCTTTGGGAGACAAATTCCGATGCTATATTACATAGAAAACCATTTTCCGTCAATTGTCTATTTTGCTTTTTCTATTTTCTTTTAGCTTCCTTCCAAAGCTCTGATCCAACTTCCATGGTAACTATTTTACAAAACTCGAGGGAACTTCCAGATCAGATTCGCTTGGACTTAACCTCATTCCTAACCCTGTTGATGTGATCGAGTCAAAACTCGATCGAGTGATGCTTAGGTACTAGCTACGCGAAAACTACTTCAGATTCTTCAGAGATCCCTCAATGGGTCTGAACAGCTGTACAGCACAACACATTTGTATTTATTCCTTCCCTCAACTGACTCATTCATTTTCTTTCTTTCAGTGGAATCTATTGGTTCATGGAGGCCGAGGGGTTCTTCAAACCCATTGATAGCGGGCCGTCAGGAGAAGGGATGCTATCAGTCCGGGGATGACGCACAGGCAATCTAGAAGCAGCGAGGAGAGGTGCGTCGTGACGGCAATTGTGGCGCCGGCACCGCTCGTTTTCCGCCGCGATATTGCTGCGGTGTTGTCACCTGGAATGAAACGAAGAATAAGCAAGGTTTAGTTCTCGGTTTAATGAAACGCAATTTTGGATACACTTTTTGTCAAATTTTCATTCAATTGAAATAGATTGATACAAAGTTTGAGTTTTAATTTGAAAAAAAAAAAATGTTTCTGTAAGGCCGAAATATACATATATCAAATTTTCCCCCCATTTAGAATTTTTGGGAAAACCCCAAGGGGGAAATAAATAAAGTTTAAGGCATTTTATTGATAAATTTGAAATTTTTTTCTGAAAATCAAACAATTGAAAGATCGCATGTAAAACTGTAAAAGTTGGGAATTATATCAATATTTTTAATCGAGATTTATTCAAATTTTTTATCTAAAATACTTATATTTTCAACTTTGTACATTCAGCAAATTTGGTGATATTTATAAAAAAAAGAATATTTTGAGACATTCAAAACGCTACTAGTTCCTCGTATTCCCACATTAATTTGAACTTGAACTTGAAGAGTATCGAACTTACAATCCTTTCCTTCTACCCATTGATTACTAGGACGTGGCCGGCGCCGTTATTAATCATATAAATCATATAAAAAAGGGAAAGCCTAAGATTTGTCCTCTGAAAATGGAAGCTAATCCCAAGCACCATTCTTTTGGACCATAAAAAAAATCAGCAGCAGCAGTCTTGGAAATCTGCCTTCCAAATCCATTCCATCTGTATCCAGCGGATGGTCAAATCAACAAAAACAATCAGTAGCAGCCTTAAGAAATCAACACTTCCTAAGACGATTTCGTCTTTTTCCACTGGAAGGTCAAACCAAAAGAAACGATCAGCAGCAGCATTCTAATAATCTACGCCATCAAAGCTATTCTGTATTTTTTTCCGGGAGGCTAAATCTAAGCACACAATCAGAAGCAGCAGTCTCGAAAATCTGCGCTTCCTAAGCCAATTTCGTTTATTCCACCGGAAGACCAAATCAAAGTATACAATCAGCCGTAACAGTCCTAATAATTTGCGGTTTCTAAGCCAATTCCGTCTTTTTACATCGGAAGGCTATATAAAAACAGAAACAATCAACAGCAGCAGTCTTGCAAATCTGCGCTTCCAGAGCCATTCTGGCTTTTTTCACCGGAAGGCCAAATCAAAATAATCAGCAGCAGCAGTAGCACCTTAAAAATCTGCACTTCCTTGGCTTATTCTGTTCGCTTTCCACCAAAAGGCAAAATCAATACAAAAAATCAACAGCAGCAGCCTGGAAAATCTGCTCTTCCTAAGCCAATTCCGTATTTTCCCACCGGATGGCCAAATCAACACAAACAATCAGCAGCAACATTCTTGAAAATCTGCGCATCGTTAGCATATTCCGTCTATTTTCACCGAAAAGCTAAATCAAAACAAACAACTGGTAGGAGTTGCCTTAAAATTTCTAGGTCATTACGTCTTTTTTCATCGGAAGGCAAAATTTAAAAAAAAACAGTCATCAACAGCAGCCCAAAAAATCTGCGCTTCCGAAGCCAACCCCATCTTTATCCACCGGGAGGCCAAAATAAAAACGAACGATTATAGCAGCAGCTTTAAAAAAAACTGTGTTTCCTAAGCCGATTCGTCTTTTTCCTTCTGAAAGCCAAATTAAAACAATCAATCAAAGCAGCAGCTTTAACGATCAGCGCTCTGGCAATGCACAAAATTTGTTGAGACGTTCAATACGTATATTTTGCACTGAATTTTAAGTCTCTACGACCTTTTCTTCTGAAATTATCACAATTTCAAGTTTTATTATTCTCCTAATTATAATTTTGCAATCTTTTGGGGTAATATGGGGCAAAATTCTACATCTTAAAGCTTAATTTATGTTCTACAATCTTAGCCAGAAACTACTCGGTTCCACGCGCCGTTTTAGAGTATTGTTGGTATAAAATGGTTGAATTCTAAGTTTTTAGCGAGACTTATTAAGACATGGATCATCTTAAAACTGGACGCATTAAAAAGGGTTTATATTGGAGCTATGTAAACGAAATAAAAATATTTTACACTCAAAATGTAGGGTTTTTATGAACTTTTAAGGAAAAGTAATAAAAAAATATATTGCAATGCTGTTTTGATGAATTTTTGAACTTTTCGTCGAGTACCACTCATCATAGTTTGGACACCCTATTCGTTGACCTCAGCGGCCATTTTGTTCAACAATCTCTTCATCTCTGTTGCGTCATGAGTCGTCCTACCAATCTCCTTCATCTTCTGCTTGACAATTGCCCAAAATTTGTCGATAGGACGGAATTGAGGGCAGTTGGGTGGGCTGATGTCCTTTTCGACAAAATCCACCCGTTGGCTCAATACCACTGTAGAACCTCCTAGCTGTAGTGGCAGCTTGCCAAATCTGGCGAAAACTTTACTGGTCCTTTGTGCAGTCTAATGTACGAAAAAAACTTGTAAAAACTTGTAAAATTCGGAGTCCATGGTCTTGGTTTTCACAAAAACCGGGGTTTTTCGTCCGCAGCTTCAAATACCTTGCCAGATCAAACACTTTAATGCAAACTTATCGACAAAACGGATTTGAACTTTTCGGTGACATCACCCCGACTCAAGGCAGCGCGAAGGGGGGGGGGGGGGGAGATTTTTTTGAAATTAAATTTTTCAACGTAGTAAAGGGAAATTACTTGATCTTAAAAGGTGTTAAATAAGTGTAAACAAGAAAGTCAGAAATTTTTCTCACCTCCGGCGGATATTAGTCTTAACTCTCCCTACACTTGAGACATTTCATTTTACGAAATTACATAACATCGTTCACGAATTTAATCTTATTTTTTACTGTAAATTTAGATTTGCAGTTCAATCAACATTTGGTACTTGTACTCTAAACTTGAGATTCAAAAACACTATCTCGTCTTTAGAATGGGTTTTATTGAGAAGTGTTACGAAACAAATTTGGCGTTCGAAACCAACCATTTTGACATCAAAATTGATTCACCGAACAGTAATTTTATACATTAACAGCCATATATCATGACTCATGATGGTCATCAGAATTATCAAAATAAAATCAAAACCTAAAAAACGAAAAATTTTGATTTTCAAAACATCGTGCGATATGATATGAAACATTCTTCAAAAAACCAATTACAGTCTCAATTTTATTTTGTGTTTCTTGATCTTCTAAATGCTCAACATCACATTCGAAAGCGATGAATGAAGTTTTGAATCAAATTGAGTTTTAGATATTTTTCAAGCAAAAATCAATTCGTTTTGCAGGTTTCAACAAATTTGGTTAAATGGATTCATTTTTTTTCTAAATTTTATTTAGTAATGTCAGAAATACTTATAAAATTATATTTCCTAATTTTTCAAAACTGGAGAATTCAACTTTTTTGGATCATGCATCATCATCTTTAAAATATTATTCCTTAATTGAATTCAAAAAATAATAAACCAAATCAAAATCAGGTTTTTCTTTAACGTTGATTTGTTATCATCAGTTATCAATGATTAATTTCAACTAAAACTGATACATTTTTAAGTTTAAAAACTCCATATAACTTAACGCAAGGTGATAGAAAAAATTTGACAAATGGTGCGCTTAAATTCACTAAATCATCCTAAATGCTATTTCTTTGAGTCAATTAAATTCTATTAATAAGTTTTTAAAATAGTTAGACAAGTTTATTTAAAAAAATTCTTCTAAAATGTTAATAGACTTATCATTTTCTTCTTCATATTTTGTTTTAATTTTCAAATAAAACTATTCAAACTTTATGAAACATTGTTTATAAGATTCTTTTTGTTTTTTTTTTTAATTCTCAATTATTGTGTTCTGAAAACTGGAACTAAATTTGTAATAAGAAAAATAGAGTTTCCACTTTCTGTACTTTCCAGGGCCCAATATTCCAATTAAAACCGACAAAATATACAAAGCTGGAAATTTTAAACTTTAAAACCTTCGATTGAAAATTTTAAAACTTTTAAATTTTTAAATTTTATTTCTTTAATTTTCATTATATTAAATCATTTTTGTAATCGATCGTAATTTTTAATTTATTTTTAGAAAGTTCGAAAATTATTTGAAGTAGCTACTTAAAAGTTACATTTCAAGGCGCAATGTTAACTTAATTAGTATAAACTCTGTGCTTTCAATATTAACAAGAAAACTTGAAATTCAATATTTTTATTTTTATTTTATCAATTTCTTAATGATCATTTCCCAACTTGCAATTTTTCAGTTTAATTGAACACATGTTGTATTATAAATATATATATATCTTAAGATTTTATTTTGAACTTCAGAACTTTTTTTTTTAATAGTTATAAGAAAAGGGGTTTATCTTTGACTTGATCACTAGCAGTTTTGAAATAAAATTAAATATAATCTTCTTTTTCCAAATAAAATTCAATTAATAACTATTGAATAAATTCTCCTAAATTCAAAATTGTTTTTACCTAAGCGAGAATCCGCATATCAAATCGTGGTTTTTTTTTTATTCAAGAAAGTACAGCGGAATTTTTTAATCAATTCTTCCACTGAAAATGAAGAAAATAAAAGTAAAATAAAATCAATAGTATATAACAATCATAATCATTCTTCTAGCAATTTTTAAACATGGTTGATTTTTAATCTGATCTAACATTTATTTGAGAATTCAGATTTTCTTCTTAAATGTGGTGTTATATTTTATGTATTCTATTTCTGTGGATTAATTCTTGTGCGAAATTTTGATTTTCATTTTTTTTTCTGGTGTTTCGGAAATATTGATTCCAAATTTGAAAACTTGACTGCTTAGAATTCATTTTTAAGCAAATTTCTTGTTCCGAATAAGGAACATTATTTTGATAAATGAATGACTTACTGGAAATAGCATTGATTTGAAACGTTCATTCTGATTTGTATTGGAAATTTTGATTTTTTTATCAGTAAAATTTATAAGTTTTTGAGATTGTGGGTTAATCATAAGTATGAAATTATTAAGAAATCCAGTGGCTTTGTAAAATTTTTGGCCAGGAAGCCGCCCAAAATCCATCTTCACGTACCTTTCGTACTCCATGAGGATACATCCGTCGTATTTCGTTAAACCTTGTTGTATACATAGAATGAATGTCGGTTGTAAATTATAAGAAAAATGTTAAGAGTTTGGTATCTTTATAGCTACTATCTCTGCTGTGTTTGCATAGGGGTCTATTAAGTGCAGTTTCCACAATAACGGCACGAAAAAATATTCCTGCGAAGTAAAAAAAATAGCTACTATGAACAAATTTTCAAAAAAAAAATTATTTCGTGACAAATAAGATGAAGGCGTCGAACCCATGAAGGCCCCATGAATTTTCGGCCAGATTTAGAGAGTTGGGTATATTCCATCGATAATAACATACATACAGTGTATCAAAAAATTGTCCGTACAGCTCGTACCTTGAAATCCAAACAATGAAAAAGTGCACTTTTCAGTCAATAAAAATACTACAATTACATCATTCGCTGCAGAAACTAGTCCTTTTTGTAGATCAGTATTAAAAATGTTTATGAATTAAACCTTAAAAAGAATCCAATTCCTTTTGTATAGAAAGTCCCAAAAACGACGTCAAAAAATTGTCCGTACACTGAGGCTCTTGTCAAATATTGATCAAGTAAACAGTTATTTGTCAGTCTGTCAAACGCAGAAACGTGAGTTGAATCTCAGCAAAGACAATTTACAGTGGTCTGAGCGATAAATACGGTAAAATGAACTTTATTTAGCATAAATCAGTAGATTTCAACAATTTGTGGATTAAATTAACAGGAAAATGTCTGCTTCTCACAAAAAAATACCCGTTGACATCCGGAAACTGATTGTTGACCTGAAGAATGACGGAAAAAGCTTGTCCGAAATTTATTTATTTACTTGTCTTCGAATTACGCATAGAATAGTTAAACGGCCATGATCGTCGGTTCAGTGTGTCTCTCAGAACTTTAAGAAGACTAACTACCTGGAGACTAACCTTAAAAGCTGATGGTTGGTTTGATCGTATTTTTGGGTCAGAACCAAACAATCATATTTCTATTTCTGTAGAAGCGTAATATGACTGATAAATCTATTTCTTTTTCTCCGTGAATGAATGTCAAGTTTCGCTGAAAGCACCCCACACTATTACATGGCCACCACCGTGCTTAACTGACGGTCGCAAATTTTTCGGTTCCAATTCAGTATTTGGATTACGCCATACTCTTACGTGTCCGTCAGATCCAAAAATATTAAATTTGCTTTCGTCAGTGAACATGACGTTCTGCCAGAACTCTTTCGGTTCCAGGACATACTTTCGAGCGTATTCCAGCCGCTTTTTCTTATTCTTACAAACGGCTTCTTACGAGCAACACGACCTCGGTATTTTTTCTCATGAAGTATGTTCCGTACCGTTTGAGGATTAACTGGTATATTTTCAAAATTCTTCAGGCTGTCAGCTAGTTTCGGGGCACTGATTTTAGGATTCTGACTGATTTCCTTGACAATGATGCGACGGTGACGATCCGTAAGCTTCAGTTTGCGGCCTCTTCCTGGAGTAGTCTGCGATGTTGTTTTGATGAATTTTTTAACTTTTCGTTGAATACCACTCATCATAGTTTGGACAACCTATTCGCTGACCTCAGCGGTCATTTTGTTCCACAATCTTTTCATCTCTGTTGCATCACGAGTCTTCTTACCAATCTTCTTCATCTTTTGCTTGACAATTGGGTTGATGTCCTTTCCGACAAAATCCACCCGTTGGCCCGATACCACTTTAGTACCTCTTTGCTGTAGTGGTAGTTTGCCAAATCTGGCGAAAACATTACTGGTCCTTTGTGAGATCTAATGTACGAAAAAAAAAGTTTTTGAAGGCACTCCTCCTTGTACATTTCTCTGTCCATGGTTTTGTTTTTCACAAAAACCGGAGTTTTTTGTCCGCAGCTGAGTATTCCTTGCCAGATCAAACACTTTCATGCAAACTTATCGACAAAAATGAATTTGAACTTTTCGGGGACATCACCTCGACCAGTGGCTTTGTAAAATTTTTGGCCAGGAAGCCGCCCAAAATCCATCTTCACGTACGTTTCGTCATCCTTGAGTCTCAAATTGTGTCAAGAGGATGAGCGCGAGAGGGCCTCGAGTCACGAAGAGAGGCGGGTTATGACGTCTCGAATTATGGCAAGAGGCGGAATGTGGGACTCGAGTCACGAATAGCGGCGAACGGACTGCCAACCCGTGAGTCGTGATTCGTGACACCAGAGTGGATGACGATTGCTGGTGCAGTACGTATAAACGAGCATTGTCGTGGAGCGCTTTGCACGAGTATGGTCTTCCCATCACGGGTATAGCCTTTGTTGCAGGTCCGGATGGGAAATATGGCCAGAGGCCCCAGGTGGACTTTATGGAGTAGGGGTACATAATATCATGAGTCACCAATTGCACCCATGGACCCAGAGTAGCAAACTGGGGGGACGCGGTGGCTCGCCACGCCATGGATTGCAATCCGTAAAAAGGATTTTTCACCTGGGTGATCAACAAATAAAAAAAAAAAGATCCAGCTCATCGAAAGATTTTGGGCAATAAGGAAGTCCAAGATTAAGAAAAGTATAAAACAGCTCTGGAAGCTCTGCACAATGACAGAAATGTGGAACAAAAGTGCCAAAGTAGGTGATTCCACAAGGGTGCTGCTTTTGATGGGACGAAAAAGAAAAAAAATGCAAATTTTCACAAGACTTCAACGTAAAGAATGGCCCCGACAATCAGGAACTTGAGCGCATCGTAGGGCGCCATGGCCTAGGACAGATGAGCGAAAACGGAGAGCTGTTTGTAGAATTTTGTGACAACAACAATATAGTGATCGGTGGATCGCTCTTCCCCCATCGACCAGCACAAAAGGTCACTTGGGTATCCCGAGATGGCCGAACAGAAAATCAAATTGACCACATCTGCATCAGCCGAAAATGGAGAAGGAGCCTTCTTGATGTTCGCAACAAGCGAAGCGCAGACATTGCATCTGACCATCACCTCGTCCTTGGCGAGATACGACTGAGAGTAGCGCGTGTCCAACGGCACGAGGAAAAAGTCTCTCGGTATAGTTTGTGCAAGAAGAAGTGAATGGATGTCGGATGAAACTTGGAGGATGGTCGATGATGGGAGAAAGGCGAAAGTCGGAATTGAGCAGGCATGAACCGGGTCATCCAAAGCAGCCGCCCGCTTACGTTAGAACCCGCAGCTCAAAGCGCCTACAGTAAGACGCATAAATGGAGTCAATTCGGAAGCGCCTTCGCTGGCTGAAATAGAAGCGGCAATCAAAAACATGAAATCCAACAAAGCACCTGGGATCGATTGCATCCCTGCTGAAATGCTGAAAGCCGACCCTGCGCTGTCAGCACAAATGTTGCACCGTCTTTTCGCTGACATCTGGGATACTGCAACATTCCCGGCCGACTGGATGCAGGGTATCCTCGTAAAGGTCCCGAAGAAAGGAGGCCGTAATCGACGCTGCTCTCCGACGGCAACAAGCTGGATTCCGATCCGGACGATTATGTGTGGACCACATCACAACGCTACAAATCATACTGGAACAAATCAACGAATTCCAGGACTCTCTTCTGCTGGTTTTCGTTGATTTCGAAAAAGCATTAGACCGACTTAACCCTGAAAACATCTGGGTGGCTCTAAGGCGACGAGGGGTCCCAGAGAAACTAGTCCATCTCATCGAAGCACAATACGAGGCATTTTCTTGCAAGGTCTTGCACGACGGTGTCTTGTCCGAACCAATCCCGGTAACTGCTGGAGTGAGACAAGGATGTATCTTATCACCGCTACTTTTCCTCATCGTAATGGATGAGATTCTGGCTGGATCGATTGACTGTGCACCGAACCGAGGATTGCCGTGGAATCCTTCAACAATGGAGCAACTGAACGACCTTGCCCTGGCTGATGATATTGTTTTGCTCGCCTAAACACAACCGGATATGCAGAGCAAACTCGACGACCTCACCGAAAGTTCCAAGGCAGCAGGTCTCAGAGTCAATGTCGGAAAGACCAAGTTGATGGAGATCAACTCAGGAAATCCCTCCAGTTTCCTGGTAGCTGGGCAACAAGTTGAGAAAGTGGAGTGCTTCCAGTATCTTGGTAGCCAGATAACGCCTGATGGTGGTACCAGGAAAGACATCGAAACCCGGATTAGAAAGGCCCGATTTGCGTTTGCGAGTCTCCGAAACATCTGGCGGTCACCCCAAATCTCTTTACGAACGAAAATCCGAATCTTCAACTTAAACGTCAAATCCGTATTGCTGTACGGGTGCGAAACTTGGTGCACATATACGGTGACGACGCGAAAACTGTAAGTGTTTGTAAACCGCTGCCTGCGGAATATCATCAGCGCTTGGTGGCCTGGCAACTGGATCTCGAATGAGGAACTACATAGCCGGTGTCATCAAAAGGCGCTAGAAATCGAGATTCGGGAACGTAAGTGGAGATGGATTGGACACACTCTGAAAAGAGATAAAAAATAAATTTGCAGAGAGGCGCTTGATTGGAATCCAGAAGGTCATCGAAGAAGAGTCAGACCCAGAAACTCGTGGCGGCGAAGCCTAGCCGCTGAAATCCGAACTGTCGACGAGAATCTTGACTGGGACCAGGTGAAGACGCTGGCCCCGGATCGTCAACAGTGAAGGTCTTTTACCACGGCCCTATGAACCGGGGGATCGGCGCGGGATCATTAAGTAAGTAGGTAAGTAAGTAAGTAAGTAAGTAAGTAAGCTCTTTAGCTCGCTGTGCAAAAATAATATAAATATATTTTTGCAAAATACATTCATTTAATCGTGCTAAACCGATAATTAAGTCTTGTGATCTGGTATACGGATTTACACAGGTCCAGAGGGAAACTTTCAAATTGCATCCGCTGTAGGAACAAGTGAAAAGCGCCAAATGGCAAAATAGCAGTGGTCTATAGGAAAATCAAAGTTAATCATTTACAAAAAATTTTAGTTCTTAGATAGCCCCTGTTTTGTAATCCAACAAAGTATCCCTCATCAAATATCATATTTTAAGCACTCGCAATAACTTTTTTGCCCTGTATGATTCTTGATCTGTTGAAATTTCCAAAATTGTATTAGAATTATTCAACCATTTCGAAAAAAATTAAACAAAAAAATGTTGGAAAAACCACTTCAATCCTATCCTATTTCTATGAATTGAAAACTATAATTTTTATGTATATGAATAAAGCTCATTAGCATTCCAGATTGCTTGTGCTTAATCAGGCAAGCCCGGACTTTCAAAGAAAAAATTGGGAAATACCCAGTCCGGTCCGGTTGCCCTGATATCGAGGAAAAAGCCTGGCTTTTTCCTGGATTATTCACAATTTTAATGAAAATCCAACTTCTCAACTCGTTTTTAGCGAAAAAAATTCGCATGCACTTTTTGAAATTGTGAGATAAGATTTGAACGCCGCTGATGTGCCTTGGTAAAAATCATTTTTCGTGTGTTTTATTTGAAGCTTGCTCAATAAACAATGGGTTTTTTAAAACAAAATTCTAGAGCTAAGAATTGACTGTTACAAATTTAAATTTGACAGCTGTCCAAACTCGAAGCAGTAGTTTTTGAAAATTAACTTGTATGTTTTTATATAAAAAAAATCTTTGTTTCTTTGAACACAATAAAAATATCAAGCCTGCGGCCAATATTTACCAAAAGCACACAAATTTTGAACTAGGTTTCAGCAACGGACTTTTTTTCATTTTTGATTAAGGGATTATCACCGTTTATTTATTTAAATATATTTTTGTTTCGAAACTTTAAAAGTATCCTCAAGCTGATTTTGCCAGCAAAAAAGAACTGTTTCTTTATTATTTGTTAAGAATTTTCAATGGAGGCTATTAAACAAGCTTTTCTTTGCTGAAGAAATTATAAATATTCTGCCTATGTTAATATGTTCAAATATTTCTCTTAACATCATTCAAAGTATTCTTTTAAGCTTGCTATGGATTTTCAATTTTCATGACACGATATTTGCCAACGTATTAAATTTTATATAAAATCATATCATGTTAGAAGAGTATACAATCCAGAAATGGATTCTTGTACCTATTGGTAATAAGAAACAGATTTCTAAGAAATATCCAAAAGTTAGAAAAAAACTCTACTGGATTTAAATTTATTTTCGTAAAACTATTGTTAATTCACCATTTATACATTTTGTTTTTTATTAAAAACAAAAAAAACACTGCTCTAGGACTTCAACTGGCGGAGATATATTTTTGGCCACCAGTTTGCATGGAGATGTCCCATAGTGCGATGTGCACACTCATGACGAATTGTCAAGCGTCGTTTTAATCCGTCCACACACAAAGAAGTCTAAATGGGTGCAATTTCCGCAATAAAGGCACAAAAAGATACAATCAAAAATTGCTTTTATGGACAAATTTGCAGAAAAAAACATTTTATTGGCCCGTGAATTTTTGGGAGAGTGGCCACCGCGGTCGGGATGCCATGCAGTGGTACCGCTGATACCGTACACACTCCTTTTTTCGAACTCAAAATTAGTTGTTTTAGTTTAAAACAGCAATTCAGTGGCATCCCTCAACTTTGAGATTGACTGGGCAATTTCAAAACTAAGTTCTGAAAGGCATACTCAAAACTAAGTCCGGCAGCCGAACTCAAATTATTTTTTTAATTCGTGGGCTGTTTTTTCCAGCAAATAACGAAAGGTTACAAGTGTGCGGAACCGGATGTTGCTATTCCGGTACATTGCATTTCTCCCCGGTCAAAACTATAAAGAAACTTTCGTATGTTTCTTCCCACCAAAAGAAATATTCGGAAGTTTCTGGATATTCCAATCCGCTCATCATCTGTTGAAAATTGAAGTGATTCCGGACACAATTTTACGCTGACAATGGCGGACATTCCATTATGACGTTCCTTTACAATGATCCAGTGATTGTTCCGGAGAGATAAAATTTGCGAAGTGTTCATTGGTTGCTGTTTCGGTTCAGAGTGAACTCGCTAGGTGATTCCAGTCCAACTAAGTGAGTTCAATTTTTAGTTCATTAGGTCGAACTCAGCTTTGCTTCCTCGCCGAAGGAAAACGGGGGTTGAATAGTTTTGAGCTCGCAGTTCGATTTCGGTTTTGAACCATCGCAAGGAAAAATAAGCGAACTTTACTTTACGTTCATAGAATCAAACTATTGAACCTCGGTCAAACTTAATTTTGAGTTTGAATAAAAGAGCGTGTATGTTTAATCGAAAATAACATACATTCATCCACACGCGTTCTGTTTCAGCGCATCGGGAGATTTTTGGGTAATAATAAGCCCAAGCTTAAGAAAAGTTTAAAACGGCTCGGAAAGCAACTCAGATGACCATAATGTAGAACAAATGGGTCAAGGAGGTTGACTCCGGGAGTATACAGCGATTAATGAAACGAATAAGAAGAAAGTGCAAATTTTTATGAGAAACGAATAAAAAAACATTTGAATTGATTTTTTTTTCTATGTAGCGAATTAAGTTTGTTTTGATGAACTAACCATTTTTGTACGTAAAATTGTTACCGGGATACAAACGTTTTATTATTCCGAATTCTAAGTGGGCATACCTTTAAATAACAGTGTTGGAACCATGAATTAGAAAGAAGCCAGTAATACGCGAATTTATCCGAATCCAACGTTTCACTCAAAGTTACTTCCTGCCTTTTGAAATTTGCCCCTTTCGATTCAAAAGTAATTGCATTGTTCTGTTTACACGTTCATAACAGAATATGTAGAGTAATGCAATGTAACATTTACCGGAGGTTCGTGTTTTTTGCTGTTACTTTTACTGTTGCCTAGCATCGAATGATGACGACGACGCTACCAGAATCCAGAAAAGCTACTGAAAGTGCAACTCTATATCTACCACACCGACTGTACAGACACAGCATCCGGCAGCTGTATGAAAGTGAGGTGGTAGCACAGTCTTACTACACATTGCATACACTTTACACGAGCCTCGTGAAAGCTGCGCCCTTTACCTTCTACAGCTCAGCTACCGCCAATTTCCGTTGCTAGCACCTTCGTCAACAAAAACATCATCATTCTCATCATCCCGCTCCTCATAACAGCATCAGCAGCAACTTGGAAGGAAGCCTGGGAGCATCGTTTCCATTAATTTTCAATTTCAATCACGTTCCGCTCGAAAGCAGTTCACCATATCGGTTTTTCGGGGAGCTGCTTCCTTTGCCTTCTTCCGCTACTACCTGACAGCTCGATTGCACTAGTGAAAAGGGTTGTTAGGAAACCTTCTTCCATCGTCCCTTCGATAGTTGCATTCCCACCTTCCACCTTTCTCTCATAAAAAAAATCCGTGGCATTGCATTTTTACTAGATTTTTGCACCCTATCCAAACCGCACGTGTCTCAGCAGCGCTACGTTGCATCATCATCGTCATCATCACGAGGAGGATGGAGGAGGAATAAAAAAAGATGCTTTTTAGCAAATGTTGCGCGCGCGATGGCGATGCAGGGATTTCCCGCTTTTTTCCCGCCAACCCATAGACATCTCAAATCTCTCGGGGGTGAAAATCAAGTATGGCAGCCGACTGGACCCCAAGAGTGGAAGCAGCAAATGCAGAAGCAAAAAGCAGCACCAAGCATAACATAACGGGCCAACCAGGAGGGTCCTATTAAGCACAATTGCACATAAGCGCCGGAGCAAATCATGTCAAGTGGATCAACCACACATGGGCTAGGAAACTCATCAGAGCGCCAACTGATTCGGTGGTTTCGAAGCGGGGGAGGGACTGCCTCCACTTCATCCTCTTCTTTGAGTAGCAAAAACTAAAAGCTCTTGACTGCTATTGAAGGGTTGTTATCTTACAATATCGGGATCGTGAAGTAACACACTAAGTGTGCTGTTACGAAATGTTCGTTTTATTTTCGGAAGAATTTATTAAACATACGCGTTGATTGAGTCGGCTAAGATCAATTGAAAAACGGTTAAATTCAATGTAAAAAAAATGCTTAGATAAGCCTAATACGTTCCAGAAATTTTTACCTATTACAGTAGACTGAGTCGATTTGGGGTCATTTTTGAATTGATCAAACCCTGGGTTCTTCAAAGCTTCGTTTTGGTTCAAAATTTATCGATGATTTTTCGCAGAATTTTTTAGTAACGTTAACAAGAGTAAATTTGTACTTTAAGATTTGTATGGCAAAATTGAATATTTTGTACTGAAAAATCAACATTACTTTTGTTTCTTCTGTGAAGCCAAGCCTGCTTATGGGTTTTGTAACAATTTATAAATTCTTCAAAGGAAATTTTCCGCTGAACAACTTTGTCGAAGATCGTAACTTTGTATCTTATTAGGCAAAAAAGTTATTAGCTGTTTAACAGGGGTTTTTCTTTTGGAACTGATAAACAAAAAATTCAATTGACATCACTGCTGAGTGCCTAACGAAGTATTGCAAAACAACTTTTCATGCAAAGCTTTGTAAGGCACAAGCAGTGATGTCAGTTGAATTTATTGTTCATCAGTTCCAAAAGACATACTCCTGTTAAACAGCTAATAAATTTTTTGCCTAATAAGATACAAAGTTAAAATCTTCGACAAAGTTGTTCAGCGGAAAATTTCCTTTGAAGAATTTATAAATTGTAACAAAATTTTTGTTGTAATTGTTTTTTTTTTTAAGATCATGACCACAAAAAAGGTATTTTTTTGGTATCGAAAATGAAATAATATTCACTCTGTTTGCGACATCACACCTCTATTCTCCCAATTTGTATCACTTTAATTCCTTCGACAAAGTTGTAGCCAAGAAATTTTTCTTTTGTATCATTTTATCGACATATGCAGTTAGAACAACGCTTAAGGTACAGTTGCGTTCAAAAAAGAATGAAATCACGTGAAGCTGCGCATCCACTTCCAACTTTGACGAGCTGCCATTTCTCTCTCGGTTGATATTTTGACGTAGAATTACGTCTTACGGCAACACTATAGGGGGGCAAATTGAAATTCGCGAACCGATCTCGCGTCACGAAAAACGCCTCTTTCAAAGACATCTCTCTTAAAAGACATACCAAGCCTGCTCAACGTTGATTGGCTATTCGAAAATGGAAAAAAAATTAGACGCCCCGCCCCTTCATGAGTTTTGTTATTTCCAGCCTACGAAAGGTATAAAACAAGGGGTCAACTGACGGTTTGGTTCATTGTATCAGAGAAATTGAAACTAGTGACACGGGCAGTAGCAGAGCTGACCAACAGCGGCGGAAGCAAGTTGTGTTGTGACAGCTCAGAACCTCACTAACCCACCTCACTAACCCATCACACACACACACACACACACACACACACACACACACACACACACACACACACACACACACACACACACACACACACACACACACACACACACACACACACACACACACACACACACACACACACACACACACACACACACACACACACACACACACACACACACACACACACACACACACACACACACACACACACACACACACACACACACACACACACACACACACACACACACACACACACACACACACACACACACACACACACACACACACACACACACACACACACACACACACACACACACAGCCGCAACCCACTTACCACCTTCACCCACCACACTCCTCATCCCCACCCTTCGCTTAACACCCACCATCGCACACCACCCGCACGTAACACACCACCCGCCCATCAAATACCACCACCACCCACCCATCGCACACCACCCATACATCACACATCACCCACCCATCACACATCACCGACCCATCACACTCCACCCACCCATCACGCACCACCACCACCCACCGCACACCACAGCTCATCACACACCACCCACCCATCACACACCACCCACCCATCACACACCACCCACCCATCACACACCACCCACCCATCACACACCACCCACCCATCACACACCACCCACCCATCACACACCACCCACCCATCATGCACCACCAACACAACGCACTCGTCAGAAAAGTCAAGCGCAACTCTCTTTAAGATTTTGGCCCTGAAAAGGGCCTTTTTTTGTTATTTGTAGATATGAAAACATGGTCAATCTAACGCTTCCTCGGGAATCTCGTGTTTAAGCAACAGTTTAAGCTAGTGATTGCTATGTGATCTTAAGGGAAATGAAAACATGATACTGATTCCAATCCAACGAGACGCATGAGACTAAAAACAGTTTGAGAGCTTTTGCCCTGAGTCAAGCGTTTAGATCAAAGCAGTCATTGTAGGCTTTTCTCGCAAGCGTTTGATACAAAGCTCATGTGTTTATCACATTATTTGCATAACTGCCGGGCGCATAATTTCGACGACATCGGCCTTGTTTCTGCTTATACTTATATTTAATTCGCCTTTTGTTATGCAGTTGAAAAAGCTGCATACTATCTTTATGGGTCGATTTAGACCATTAATAGTTATTAAAACGACAATTTATGGAAGAATGATTTTTTTCGAAGTTAAGTTCCTTTAAAAAATTCGACATACTTTATTCTAGAATGCTTATTTGAAACGAAAAACACATTGACTCGGGATAGGCTGTAGTAATTCTACGTGAACTTCTCGGTCGTTTCATTTATACAACCACTGTAACTTTTTTCATGAAAATTTCACACAAACTAGTTCAACTATTCAACTAACACTATACGAAGTTTGAAGGCTTTACAACTACGGGAAACAAAGATAGAGCTATTTCCGTAAAAAAAGGAAATTTGGCGTTGCTTCATTAGACTTGCTGTATCTTCGAAAATTTTCATTGAAAAACCTTGAAATTTGGTGCAAAGATATAAAAATATTTGATCTAATACCAGGTCAAGTTTCGTCAAAATCGATGAACGTGATCAAAAATGGTGCCGGTTAGAAAATCAGGCTCATTATCGCCCAGCAGACGATTTCATTCTTTTTTGGACGGATGTTTGTATGGAAAACTTCGTAATCCATGTATCTTGTTTTTTTTTCTTTAACAAAATCAAAATTTATCACAAAGAATGTTATAGATTGATAGAAACTTCATTCGTGCTTCGTTCCGGAAGAAAAAAGGTTTCAACAGAGTTCGAAATATGAAGAACATAGATGCAGAAATGACCTGCTAATTATTCCGATAAACAAATTTGATATACAACTGAAGCGAGTATTAAATGCGCTCTTGTGCTTCAATACCAGCTCTGTTGGAACAATTTCTATTTCTTAACAATGCAGGAATAAAGCATCTATCAATTTACAATCTTCTTTGTATTCACGACCATTTAAATCACCGCTGGATGTAATTTTTCGAAGTTTCTTTTGTTGATTTTGTTCGGTGATGTTTTTAACAAAAAATCGCTAGTTTTACGTTTCGGTCTACTTTATTCGACCATCTTCAGAAAAAAAGCAATTTTTCCGCCTCTCTGCTCTAACAGTTAGAGCACAATGAAATCGTCTGCTCGGCGATAATGAACCTGATTTTCTACCCGGCACCATTTTTTATCACGTTCATCGATTTTGACGAAACTTGGCCTGGTATCAGATCAAATATTTTTACATCATTGGAACAAATTTCAAGGTTTTACAATGAAAATTTTCGAAGATACAGCAAGTCTAGTGAAGCAACGCCAAATTTCCCTTTTTAACGGAAATAGCTCTATCTTTGTTTCCCGTCATTGTAAATCCTTCAAACTTCGTATAATGCAGGGTGGCCAGCGAACCGGGAAAACCGGGAAAACCGGGTGTTGGCAACTGGGTGCACTGGTCCAGCTCAAGCGTCGCGCGATTATACGTCGGTTCCTTCAACTTCAGTACAGCGGCGAGCTGGTTGACGTAGCTTGATCAACGACGGATGACAGGTCCACATCCGGTTAAAAGTTCGCAGAATCCAGACCGTTTTCCTATGCTAGATTATTAGTTAATTACCCTACCTAAAAATGTAATATTAGCCTATTAATTTGATACCTACCTGTCGAGTCGAGCGTTATTATTACTGGACCGTCCAGCGAGGCTTACCAAACCCAACTGCCATAGTTTTGTTCATTTCTCCCTTTCGTTTATTCCGTGAAGATGTATTGGTGCAAATTCTCTTCAATTCTCTCTAAGGGGTGATTTCCTATTAGACCGTTTCAACAATTAATAATCAACCACTCTACATCCCATCTCTAGTCCGAAAAAAAAGGCCACACGTCCCAAGATATCATATTTAAATTTATTCAGTCAGTTTACAAATGCGTTGACTTTCTAAGCGGTTTCAGAAACGGTTTTCTTCACCGCGTCCTTCTAACGGTTGTATAGTTTTAAAATGGGGTTTTTCCTAGAACCATTTATGAATCCTATTGTGTGGCATACGCCCGAGCATCATTGTGATCGTTGACTAATATTTTCCATTTAAATGAAATTCTTAGAAACGTCATTGGTAAACTGGCAACAAAACACAGACTTCCGACCATCTAGTACTTCACTTTTCTTCGTCGGAAATCCGGGATCCCGTAGTAAAATTTAGTGCTGGCGCTTTATTAATTGTATCTCGCACACAAGCGCGCTCCAGCACTTCAATCTGATTTACTTGCTAACACTAGTATATCCCCTAAAGTGTTGTTGCTTTTGGACGGGTGAGTCATCTGTACCTAATGGGCCGCTCTCTCGGAACGCGGTTGATTTCCCGCGTGCATTGCACGCACACCCATCCAGAATCCTTATGTCCAGATCCCTGCAACGTTACACGATTTGTCTATGTATCGTGTGACCAACATCTTTTGAGTAAGTCTTGGTGAATCTCGTTTTTAAGCTTTTTTTTCTCAGATTTAAGCTTTTTTTGCCTTGAGAGCATAGGAGATGAAAGCTCAAATCTGAAGAAAAAAGCTTAAATCTGTCAAAAAAGGGGAAATCTGAGGGGAAATCTGAGAGATGTGCTCAACACGGTTTGTATAGCATTGCCGGGAAGTGCTTATGTCACGCTGATAAAGTCAATATGTGTTCGAGAGCAAAATTTGCGTCTATTGCCTTCTCATAATGTCAATAATGAACTTCCATGGGCGAATGTGGGGAATGGGGGCGAATGGGAGCATGTAGGATTCCTTACTTTTAACAAGTATAAGGCTGATTTCTATGTGTACCTTCTTTCCCCCACTTCTCCTCAAGCCAGTCAAGTCACACTTCTGAAAGGGTTAAAACGTGAATCGTGAAACGTGAATCAATTCGCTGTTTTAAACAGACTTCACTAGCATCCACAAAACTCTCCAGACGGTTAGTCATAGAGTCCCAAGTTTCCAAGTCCGTCATGCGCCTCAATGTTCACAATTATCAATAGACAGTACAAGCAAGTCCTAATTTCAATACCTTAAGCAATGTAACTGATATAGTAGGCTCTTCAGGATTCACAACCCTACAACACTGGATTACCTATCCTCCACCCATACTCTCTTCGACCCAACTGTGTGCTCTCTCTCGCTTTCTCTCTCAACACTCGGCTGTGTTACGATGTTGTTCATTCAAAAGTCCAAACCCCTCACACTCACTCACAAATCTAGTTAACAATTCTGCAGCTACCATCTTGGGTGTCCTCATTAAATCCCCGTCAGTATAGGAGTGGAGGTTTCCAAATGTCATTTTTGAAACTTCGCTACATTCACGTGTGACTCGCACACTCCATCTCACACCAAAGAAAAGCACAAACTATCATACCATGGTACTCCTCTGGTATCTTTGGCGCAATACTTGATTCTTCATCCAACATTCAAAACCATCCTCTACAGTACCGTACCGAACTTCTCTATTACATGCCTCCTCATTTTTTTTTTTCCGGGATTTTCATCCCTTAGGATGACGATGCCTCCTCATGACACAGAGCCCTCGAATATAAATTTCTCTCCTTCGCCCGTACAGCGATTTTTGATGACAAATCGTTCATCAAGAAGCAACTCTTTAACTGAAAATATTTTAAAATATCAGCCTTTCAACTACAAGACAAATCCACAATTAGACTATCTTAAATACAAAGTCCGTATACACTCATTGCTTTATTATTGAATTCAATGCCAAACATCACATTATACAAAATAACAAAAAATCCACCCTCCTTCAACAATTTCTGCATTGTTTTCATCAGACCCACCCCCTTTTCTAGGAGTTAATCAAAAAGAATTCTTATCATTCCTTCCATATGTTCTTTTTATATCTTTCAATAAACATCATCTACGATCTCCCACATCACAAAAACTATATTTAAAAATATGCCAATCCTTTTTTTCGCTTTTCTAAAAATTGGCAGTTAAAGTCCAGAATCCCTCCCAAAACAAGAAAAGTTATCGTCGGAGTAACAATAATGAGTTCCGTCCATCGACGCCAGCTAGTTTGCTTCGTCAATAAACATAGTCAATTATTCTCCACATTTGATTTCCTTACACAGCTTAAGGCCTCATTGGAAAATTATAATTTTTTTTTTAACCCATGTCAATTTCATACGTATCTTTTTCCTCGCGGTCTTCAGCCGCTGATAATTTGCTTCAGTCGATCTTCAGCCAATTCATTCTTAAACAGTTTTCATCAACTTCTATTTTTCTGTCGGTCCTCGGCCGAATCTTTTCCTTGCGGTCTTCAGCCGCTTCTATTATTTTCTGTCGGTCCTCAACCGAATGTTTTCTCTTGCGGTCTTCACCCGCTTCTATTATCTTCTGTCGGTCCTCAACCGAATCTTTTTCCTCGCGGTCTTCACCCGCTTCTATTTTTTTTGTCGGTCCTCAACCGAATCTTTTTCCTCGCGGTCTTCACCCGCTTCTATTTTTTATCGGTCCTCAACCGAATCTTTTCCTCGCGGTCTTCACCCGCTTCTGTTTTTTTTTGTCGGTCCTCAACCGAATCTTTTCCTTGCGGTCTTCACCCGCTTCTATTTCTTTGTCGGTCCTCAACCGAATCTTTTAATTGCGGTCTTCACCCGCTTTTATTCTATGTCGGTCCTCAACCTATTTTTCTACTATTTTTTTGTCGGTCTTCAGCCGAATCTTTTATAACTTCAACTTCTAGCATACACTCTTCACTTAACACACTCTTCCCTTCCAGCTTTCTTCCATATTCCACCATATTCATTCCTGTTGCTGAAAAAAAATGGACGTTTACCTCGAATCCTACCGACTGCGCCAATTGTCGAGTCGAGCGTTATTATTACTGGACCGTCCAGCGAGGCTTACCAAACCCAACTGCCATAGTTTTGTTCATTTCTCCCTTTCGTTTATTCCGTGAAGATGTATTGGTGCAAATTCTCTTCAATTCTCTCTAAGGGGTGATTTCCTATTAGACCGTTTCAACAATTAATAATCAACCACTCTACACTACCTAGTGAACTACTTAAAACTATAGTGCTATAAAGTTCTGTTGCAGACAGTGCCGTTTCAAATACTGCCTTTCGCGTAATTCAGGTTTGCCAAATCCACGTCACAAGCAAAGACGCATGCTCAATTATTTCCTTTCCGCCCACAGCAATTGGCCTGTCCTTTTACGCGAGTTCCAGTTGACGGAACTATTAGTAGTGCTAGGCTATACCATAGTATACAGTGACGCTTAAAATATCGCCTTTGGGGCACTCAGGTTTGAAGACATCCACGTCGCATGCAAAGACGGGTGACTTGTTTCTTTTCTGTTCCCAGCATTTGGCAAGTCCAATTAAGCGCGTTACGGTTGTCGGTATTATCAGAAGAGCAAGGAATTCATTATATCGCCTTTGAGGCAATCAGGTTTGCTAAAGCAACGTCGCATGCAAAGACGGATGCGCTCAAACTTTCCTTTTCCTTTCACATTTGGCAAGTCCCATTTAAAGAGTTCAGGTTGTCGGAATTATAACAATAAGAATTGCACCGAATTATGTAAGTCACAATTTTACTTATATTATATTATATCCCTAAACTAATTTTTTGAATAAAATAACAGCTTAAAGCTGTCTGTAAAGCTGCTGAAAAGATCGGCGTTTTGATCACTCCTCCGCAACCCGGAACACCGGGAAAAAACCGGGAATCGAAAATGGGACCGGGAAAACCGGGAAAAAACCGGGAATTTTAAATCAAAACCGGGAAAAATTTTTATGGATCATTTTTTTCTGTGAATAAACCTATTGAGTTCTAAATTTCGAAAATTTCTTGAAAAATCAAATTTTTGAAGATCACCGTATACCTTTTAGTACTCTGACGTGTTCGTGTACCAAATATATTGAGGTTTTTTTTGAGAATTTACTTTTTTCAACATTTATAAATTTACAAATTTTTGACACGAGTCAAAAGCGCGAAGAACTTATCTCTCATAGGTTTGAAAAAAAAAGTTTTTCACAGTTAAATTCAATTTCTAACCTTCGAGAGTCGGGAATTCAAAAGATGATGCGGGAAAAAATGCGATAAAACAAAAAATTCAAATTGAGTGGCCACCGTGTTACATGGTTCATTGATAAAATGTACAAAAAGTAGAACGAGATACCAAATATTTGTGTGATTTTATTATACATACAAAATAACAAAATAAATAAATAAATAAGAATAACAGGATCAATCAGTTAAAATTCGAATCATGAATCCAAACTAAAAGTTGTTAAGTTTTGATTTACAGATCTGTGATTCACCCGAAATTCATCGTTGATGATTATATTGCAAATTTGAGAATTCAGAAACCAGAGCTCAATAGTCAAATTCGGTGTGCGATGAAGTAATTTTAATTGGAAAACCATCGTTTTAATTCAATCGAAAAAGTGTTGACGAAATTATCAAAAAAAATCAGAGTTTTGCAGCAGATGTAGAATGAGATATGGAGAATCGATTGGTATATGTACTTTACTAAATATTTATGATTTTGCACCTCATCACTCTGATTCGAAGTGCCTCAATTATTTTCTGAATCCTTTGCATTCAAACCTGTTTAAACTACTTTTTGTAGAAATCCCAAAAAAACATCACCATTATCTGAATAACCTTACATTTAACTTAACATAAAAAAAGTCATATTTTGGCTTAAAACAACCCTGATAATCATATTCATGAATTTTCAAACTGGGAGTATCATCAAATCTCGGTCGAAAAAAAACCGGGAAAAAACCGGGAATTTGAAAATGGAAACTCGCTGGCCACCCTGAATAATGTTAGTTGAATAGTTGAACTAGTTTGTGTGAAATTCTCATGAAAAAATATCAACCGAGAGAGAAATGGCAGCTCGTCAAAGTTGGAAGTGGGTGCGCAGCTTCACGCGATTTCATTCTTTTTTGAACGCAACTGTAAGTCAAGTGTTCTAACAGTAACAAGTATGATTTTTACTCTGATTAAACCTTAAAAAGCATAAAAAATCTAAAAAATGTTTCAAATCCCTCAATAGATTATTTGGACATATTTGGACTCAAATAAAAGGGGAAAGTCCCAGATTTCGAATGAACCCAAAATTAACGATGTTTATTTTAAATATCTTAATAAAATTGTTGTACCAGAGACACTGTGAATACGTCTTAGCATCTTTAAAATGGTAAGCTTAATTTGTATAATAAAGCAATATGCAGCTAAAAAAGAAAGCAACTTTCATCGATGGTTGTAGGCTTTAGATATTTTTAAGAGTTTAGTTGGTTAGGGCTTTTGATTTAAACAAGATATATGTTTTTTTAGAAAACCTCCAATTATTTTGGAGAAAAAAACTTATTGAATGCTCATTTAAAATTGATAAATATATCAATCTCAACAACACAATGTTTGAACAAATTCAAAAATTTCAATCAATTAGGAAAATAAATCAATTTAAGTGAGAGCAGTAATCTTGGAAACTTGATTAAAGTTCAAGATTAAATTTTGAAAAAAAAAAATCAGTTAAATATGCATATTAGACCGCTACAAGCTTTGTATGGAAATTTCAAATTCTTTAATTTAGACACCTTCCAGAAATTTTTTTTGGTTGGTTTTGCTGCCAGAAATTGCAATAATTGTTTGTGAAGCAATCCATTCAGTTCTGAATATGCGCAACGAGTTTTAACTTTGTATGGAAATTTGTATTGGAAAACAAAATTTTTCATTCAAAAATCGCTAAAGATGTACTGATAGTTCCGAAAATTCAATTTTGGATGAAACATATCGCTTAATTCTTGCAATACATTCATGTGAACAAAGCACAAACCTAACTTGTACCCCAGAAAAGTTATTCGATGTTATGCAAATTTTTTTTCAATTTTTTTTTAAATTTTTTTCGTTTTAACTGGCTTATTTGAAAGCTGTAGCTGATGCTGTAGGATGCAAATGAAAATCAAAACTGCTTTGCAAAGCCAGATAATTAATTGATTTAAATTACGTTTGCAAAAATATTTAATTTTTTTATTAACAGTTCAAGCAAGCAAAGTCTGCCGTTTTTAAATATTTTTCAATGGAATAAGATTTTTTATTTTGAAATGGTTATAACTTTTTTCATGAAATTCTTAGCTGCTTGTTATGTTAGCAAAAAAAAAAAAAAAATAAGCGTAAGAAATATTCATTCCAAGCTTATATGGATTTTCTGCATGTTTTAATACGTAAAAATATCATCTTCTATACAAATTTCCATACAAAATTGAAACGTGTCGCTAACTCAGGAACCAACCAAATCATCTCACAATTCACACTGAAGGCTTGTAACCAAAAATGAATATTTATAAGAAGATACTTAAAATTTTAAAGCTTCTTTAACGAATGGAGTGATTCTCTTTTTCTGTTTGTTTTACTTTATCTTTTTGTTATGTAAGTTGTGATAATTTAATAAGATCGTTTATGGAACCTTATCAACGTTATTCAACTCTTTGCTCATATTTATGTACCGTAGCGAAGATCGATCCTGTTTTTCTGTTAAATGAGTCGCTTGTTGATTAATTTGTTACATTATGCCTACTCAGAACTGGGTAGCAAATATTCCTAGTCAAAATTACTGGTAAAAAGTTTTTGGACAAATTGGCAGTTGATTTTAATATTTGTCATTTATTAGAATGGTCAGTTCTTCTATAAAAAACTCATTCAACTCCTTAAAAAAAACACCTAAAAAAAACCGTCATCCGGCAACAGAGAAAAATCTGGACTAATTAACAGAAGCCTTCTTGTCTTCATCAAACTATGTTTTTTTCATTTTTTCACTGTTATCATATAACATATCAAATCATTCAAATATCCTTTACTTTTTCTTATACTAGTGCCATTTTATTTGTAGATAATTTTGCTCCCAACTAATCTTTTTGTATTTTCTCATATTTTTGTTCAGAACGTTCAAGTTAGGTAATCTTCTAGCTTGAATAATTAAAATCATTCTTATGGTGGTTAATTTAGGGTCTTCCAGTTTACTGAAACTCGAAAATCATTACCTAATAAACAATTTTTTTCTGATAATTCTATTTCAAGAGAAAGTTTCCATGCTTAGTATCTGAAATTGATTCTAGTTGCCATGCAAATCGAATATAACGTTAGGTTGTTGGCAAAAGAAATTTGGTTGTATTACTTATAATTACATCGCAAAAAAAAACATATTTTGAGGAAAATTTATGTTTCGATGTTCCTTGCGAATGCCAAACATCCTTGCAGACAAAACCCAAATTTTTAAACTACCATTAACGAAATTTAATATTAGAAAAAAAACTCTTGAAACTCGCTTGTTTTAAATTTATTAATATCAATATTAATAACATTTGACATTGCAAAATTTTGAAATTTTTCTTAACAAAAACTAATTTATTTCCAATGTATCAGTTTTGGAGAATTTCATATGTTCAAAAATTCAAATCGCCTAGAAACCTGATAAAGTAAATTTTAGCGAAGCAGCAACTTAAAAATATAAAGAATTTTTTTTTCGTCAATAAACTTTCATGGTTTCCCTTAATATGTTTGGTAGTTATTTAGCACTAACGATTGATAAATAAATTTTTGAAGAATAGTAAATAAGTGTTATGATTTATTATTAATAATTCATCTGTTGGTTAATACATTTTTTTTCCTTTGGCTCCAAGGACCTCATATCGGAGCAAAAAGTCATTTTTTGCAGCGGTCTAATGTACACTAGGGTGGCAGCCAAATGGATCAAGTCGAATTTCAGAAACAGACCATATACATTTTGTAGATTGGCCATAAAACAACTGACCTGTGGGGAGCATAAAGCGCTTAAAGTTTCGGCTTTTTCTGCCCTCAAAAATCACCAAAGGAGGGACCAAAGGAAATCGAATAAATCGCAATTTTAATATTGATGCAAAATAACATAAAATTGCACAAAACGTCAAAATCTGGTGTTATGTTGAAAAAAAAAATTATTTGTCAAAAATCTAATTTCTGAGATTAATCCGTTTTTCGGTCCCAGTCCCAGAAAATTCGATTCTTGGCAAAAAAAAAATTTAAGATAACACCAGATTTTGACGACTTACGCATTTTTAGTCATTTAGCACCGTAATTAAAATTTCTATTTTTACATTTTCCTTTGGTCCCTGACCCTTTTACACAGGTCAGTTTTTTGGGCCAATCTACAAAATAATTACCTGTGCTGTAAACATAAATTCTCCAATTAACAATTTTATACAAATGGGCCATGCATATTTTTTACAGTTATTCATATTTGAATGGACTCAGGAAAATGAAATAATTATAGGACATTGAAAAGTAAAATTCATAGAACGATTTTCTTTCTTTTAAACCTTTCCAAAAATACCATGTTATATTCAATCAAACCTGATTTTGATTTCCAGCAGCTTCAAAAAGTTTTGAATTGATTCAAAACAGTTGTTTGTTTCCATAACAAAGTTTTAGGGCGCTCTCGATTTTTCTAACCGTTAAAAAAGGTTTGTCAGGGGTCCAGAAAAGGTTTTTTTCCAATCCAGTTTTGCATTTTCAATACATGTCAGAAAGCCGTACCTTTTCCAGGGTCCAAATCGCATCCGGGGTTCAATATTCCCAGGAGACACCAATCAGTCAATGTTGTTGTTTTCTCTGTTGAGTTGGGAGAAAGTGGACAAAATCGATGATTGATTACCGGCTGGCTTTCAGAAGGACCCGGTAATCTGCCGAAAGAAAAAAATACGGTGGCTTTTGTTTGCGATTTTCTTTCACCGGTTAGGGCACAATTTCAATCATTTCACCACCACCGCATTACTTGGGGAAGGCTTCTCTTCCGCACTTTCATTCATTCGGCACCAAGTGTCTTTCTGTTTTTTTTTTTTCAAAGATTATGTTATAAAAAAGCTTCGGGGTGGCAAATATAAATATCTACTGGGATGAAGCGATTATCACTTGTTCCAATTCACTAAGAATGAGGAGGGTGCAAGAAATAACTCGGGAAAAAACCACTCCATCTCTATGAACGTTTGAAAAATCTTTGTTGAGGAGCCAAGCCCACCGGAGAATAATCCATACAATGGATTCCGGTTTTCTGAATAGACAGAAAGGAGCAAGAACGATGGATGGAATCATAAAGTGGATCGATGCTGATTAAACGCGCTGAATGGGTCCCGGGAAATGATTGAAGGGGGGTTGAAAAAAAAACACACCAACCTTCCCACCACAGCGTTATCTGATTAAGGTCAGAGGAGAATCAATTCATCGTCACGGGGGAGGACTTGAAAAGCACGTAGCCAACCGACGACATCATAATCAAATGGTTTCATCGACCTTGGCGCTGCTCGGGCCGGGAAAAAGTTGATGAAGAATCTCTCGGGATTGACCTTCCCGGGATCGGTTTTTATGATCGATAATGGAGGAGGGCTTTGGGACAGAAATTTACTTTCAGAAGGAAAGTTTCGATGATAATTCTTTGGAAATTGTCAGAGGTATTAAACAGTACTTTATTAGGAAATTTAATATTTTTTCAATATCACATGGTTTTTTGGGAGGTTTGAAGAAACAAAATCGACCTTTGAATTTTTTTTAAATGTATCATTATTCCATTCTCACAGAGTCAATTTAAATGTATCATTAAATAATTATAAAAATTATACTTCGCCTATACGTACACAATTTTAAAACTTTTAGTATTTCGGATAATTTAGTTTTCAACACATGTTAACACAGTTTTTCTTCAACAGCTCTAGTTTGTTATTTTAAGCTTATTTTTTTGCAATGAAAGGAAAAATCCATTCATATGATTTGTTAAAATCTCTTCATCACCAGAGAATATAATTCACATATTTAATTTTAAGACTCGAAATGTATCTTCTAAATCAGGGATGAGCAACCCGCGGCCCGCGGGCCGCATGCGGCCCTCAAGACATGTTTGTGCGGCCCGCGAAGCCTATTTCAAGTTGAATTTATTTCTCAAATTTTTTATACTAACGTATCAGAAAAAACAGCCCCTACTACACCAAAAATGATATATTAACTACTTGAAATGCACGTCACTTTTTTGCAGTTGCATTTGTCCAAAATCATCCAGATTGTTGACTTTTTTGTAGGATTTAAGCTTTTCATTGAGTTCTTTAAAAGGCATTGATGCAATATTGGTTATTGAAAAAAATGTAATATAGAAGTTTGAAAAGTCATTATTTTTCGTTTCAATCAAAGTTTAAATTGCTTGATGAAGTTATACATTTTGGTACCTCTGTTTCATTAACTGATTTCGTAAGATTTTGGCGTCCTGAATTCAAAACATTAAAAAGATTCTTTTATTCACTTCTATTTTAGGTGATATGGAGCTTTGAAATTTTTAAATTGATCAGGTTTGAGTAAATTCGATCTTTCATAATTGATAAACCAATAAACCTACATAAAAATCAAAAGCAAATTTTTAATCAATTTACCACCCTTGATTCAATCAAGGACTCAGATATTGCTAAGATATTCTTGATTTAGAGGTACAACGCTTCGAAAAATTCTACAATTCAAAGAAATTTCAAAAAATAAGATAACATTTTTTCTTAAAGATACAAAAATCTTATATTGGATATTAAACATTTCATTTCATTTAACAACTTTGTTAAAGACTGCGAAATGATGTGACATATGGTTTTAAAAATATTAAAGATTATTTTTTCCATAACTTTTTTCTCAGAACTCAAAATTACTACCGGTCTTTGTGAAAGTCGATCATTGAGTCATCTAGTATTTTTTATCTACAGTTTTGCCAAAAAAAAGTACACCAATTGAATAAATTATTTTTTATCTATTTTTTAAATTCATCTCGAAGATTAAATCACCTTTGATTAAGTCAAAATCAGTCCTGATATTCCTTGCACCTCGAAAAAATGTGAATGTTGTTGTTTTGTGTTATGTGTGATGCTAGTTTTAGATTCATAGGCAAATCTTGCTTAACATTGATGAAATTAAGTCATTTTACTTCAAAATTAGCAATCCACAATACTTAAGTCATAAGATTTTGCATGATTCAGACAAAGAAAGCCTATCCCAGCAGTATCTTAATAAAATTAATAAAATTCAAGAAATCTCTAAAAAAAATTAAGATTCGAAAACGTTTACTTTAACATTGACAAATCTGAATTGAAATCTGTGATATTATGAATTTTTCATTCTTTTGAAACCTTGCTCAACATCTCAATGCAACGATTCCATACGGAATTTTAAGTTAAAAAAATCACCATTAATAGAAGAAAAAACAGGCTTTACGACAAAAGTTAAATAAATTGTGAAAACACTTTTCGAAAACAGGTACAGAAAAAATCTCTATGGTTAAGCTGCATGAAACTTTAAAATGAAAGTAATAACGAAAAATGCAATCGCATCGGTTCGAACAAAAAAGAGTTTTCTTCAAAAAACGGTTTAAATCTTTTTACGAACCATAGAAAGGCTTTAAAATTTTTTCGTTTCAATAAATAAAAGGAAAGCAAATAATGTTTCCTTTTTGTTAAAAAATGAATATTCGCTTAACATTTCAAATCAATTAAAGAATTTGAACTATTGTAAGATTAAATTTCGGCTGCTTTAATCATCTTAAACTTAAAAAAAATGCAAGTACTAGATATCGTTTTATTTATCCTATTTTAGTTTTTTTGTCAAGAATTTGTCGTTTAAGGAAATTACGTTAAACTCTGCAAATTGTTAGTATATAAATTTAATGTTAATGCGGCCCGCCGAAAGAATTTCAAATTAAAAGTGGCCCGTTGCTTCAAAAGGTTGCTCACCCCTGTTCTAAATCATGGATGTTGAACATGTTCAACAGATGGTCTAAATTATAAAGATGAGATTTTCCGGTGGGGCACACTACAAAATTTTCTTTAGTAGGTATCAAAAGCAAAAATAAAATAACTTATTTTCAAAGATGATATCAAAAATTTCGGCATTTGACTGGGTTATCTTAAGTATAGACATTCCAGACAAAGAATGAGATTCCTGAACAGCTACAGAATTTTATTTGATATTTTATTTTTTTATTTTGGGTATAGTTTAAGAGCTCACAGACGAAATTGTTATTATGCATGTGTTTTGTCTAAAGCTATACTCATTCCTGATGTCAACCAATTGACTTTAAAATGATTTCAAAAAATTGTAGCAAACGGTTGAAAATTGGAATTTCTATTGAAATGGATATGGTTTGGTCATTGAAAAGATTAATGCGTTTGTGTTATGATCGATCACATTTTGATTGAATTCAATATTTTTAACATCAGTACGGACCACCTTAATTCCTGCTCTCTTTGAGAAAATAGAATTTCGATGTGTTAGAACAAGTTGTTTACAAATTCACTCAGTTTAAACAAAACAGGGCTGTGAATTGAATTTAAGTCACAAAATAAATTTTTTTTTATTTACAACTAGTTTATTAAAGGCCTTTCACTTTTACATGTGTGTACATTTTCAAAAGCGTTATTTTATTATTCCAACATGTTCAATCTCAAATTTTCAGTATCTTTCACTAACTTTTACGTTATTTTGACATGCCCTTAAATGTCAACATACTGAGGAATTAGACGTTGAAATTAGTACCGATACTTAAAAAAATTATTTTTATTTCTTAATTCAATTTCGACTTTGTATTTAAAATAATGAATTTAAAAAAAGTCAAATTATATTGCATTTGCAAACATCTAACCATCTAGATCACGGGTGGCCAAACCTTGGCCATTGATAAGCTTCAATGCTATGAAAAAAGAATTATACTTATAAAACAGAGCAAGGTCATAATATTTGTGAGCTTCTTGTCAAATTTTTGCACTTTAGAATTTGAATCAAATAACTATTCGTAGCTTTGGAGGCAGAGAAAAGTCAATGAAGGACGTTTCTCTGCCTTGAAAATCTTGAAAATCTTGAAAATCCGTGCAAACTATTCACGGTATTCATTCAATGCCAAAAAAATGCTAAGTTTTAGACTTGATATTGAGATTTGAGAACAGATTTCAAGTTATTGAAAAGCCTGTGCTTACTTATGCATTAAGAAAACAATTTTCCGACAACGTAAGCTTATTGCCAGGATAATTTCAAATAAAAAAAACTCTGTGAAATGGGCTGTGATACTCAGATAAAGCAAAAATATTATCAGGTTGGTCTGAATGTGGTTCATGAAACAAACCTGTATAAAGTGAAGTATCCTGCATTTTATAAACATGGTGCATTGATGAAGGATTGCTAATGAACCGGGAAAACCGGGAATTTCGAGAAAAAGAATGAAATTCCATTCCATTAACATTACCAGGAAATCGAAAGAAACTGTGAATTTTAACAAAAACCGGGAAAATTGTCACTTTTTGAAAAATTCCGCAAAATTCTAAAATATATTTCCAAGGTAAGGTAAGGTAAGAAATTTGTAGGTTCATCTAAATGTGATACAGATCCCGTTCGATTTTGGAAACACACCCGTGCATTTTGTGTTTCCAAAATCGAATGTTGCCAAAATCGAACGGTTTTTTTTCTCACCTTTTTTCAGTTATTTTTACAAAATTACTATTTTTATTTTCAAAAACGTTATTTCTAGTCAATTTCCGACCATTTCTAGTCATTTCTAATTTTATTCATCATGTTTTTGATGCATTTTGTACTTTTCTTTTTTGTTTAAAATGTGTGTTTTCATTCGTCATATTTGCTGTTTTTGTCATTCTTCATCATTTTTTTTTGTCGTTTTCAGTCTTTTGTTTGAATTTGTTTTATAACTTTTTGAATTTTTCATTTTTTTTTGACATTTTTGAGTACTTAATAATTAAAAAAAAACTTTTGTTTTTATTGTTGCATTTTATCACCATTTCAGAACATAAAAACGTATTTATGGATTTTGTCAAAATTAAATTGGTACTGTTATAACGAATATTAAAAGGTTATGTTGTTTCTAAAAACCGTTCGATTTTGGCACATGTGCCAAAATCGGATGTTGCCATAATCGAATGTTGCCAAAATCGAATGTTGCCAAAAACGAACGGGGTCTGTACTAACAAAGCTCTTTTAAAAGACTAGAAATATTTTTCATCGCAATTTTTGTAAGTTCACAGAAGTTTAATCGCAGACTTGAATAAATTTGAACGAAATACGGATAAAAATCATCTTATGCTAAATTTTTCCTTAAATACTACATGAGAATATTTCACATCTTTGGAGGAAAAAATTTATACTCAGAAATTTCTACACTGCAAGGTTTTGAGGTTGAGATTTTTCATATCGAAAAAGAAAACGAGTTTGGTGAAAGAATAATTTGAAATATCTTCATTTGTCGCTCTTAAATTGCTTAATTTCACCAGTCAGGCATATTCTCAAGGTAAATTTTGTTAACTAAACGTTTGAGGGTGAATTTTTCGTGAAATGACTTTTAATTTCAGCTAACGCTTATGCCATTCGAATTGATATGCTGATGATTGATTAATTTTTTAAATTTTCACAATTTTTTATCAAACACAACTGAACAAGTTTGAAACCGATATCTAAAGTCTTATAAAAGTTATTGCTAATCAAATAAATAAAAAAATTAAATTACCAATTGATTTCATACGGTTTTGTTAATTTATATCAAATATTTCATTTGGTACCGGAAGATGTTTTTTATTCATCGAGAATAAAAAATTTTCTCAATCGGTAGAAATAACAGCATTATATGAGAAAGCGTTTATTTCATAATCTTATTTAATCAAATATGTGGAAAACATTCTGTAAAAGTGTGAAAGGAAAAAAAACGTCCTTACAACTTTTTTTTGGCCCGCATACAAATAATGTTCTAAAATTTGGCCCGCTAGCTGGAAATGTTGGCCACCCATGATCTATATGATCAATACAGCTTTCAGAGCATATTTCCCGTACAAGTTTTTCAAAAAAAAATGTGATGTGAATTCACTCAATTGGGCTGTAGAGTCAATACATGAGCAAATTTCAACAGGTTGAAATCCGATTTCTGTGAAATTTTTTCCGTCAATTACTAAAAAGGTTCATTTTTTTATGTTACAAAATGTCAAATTTTCTTCGTAAACGAGATTTTCTAGGATATTACTTGAAAATTTGATATCAAATACGATTTTTGTAAGGGTTTTCAAAAGAATTGCCCGGAAAAGTTCGGCCCTGATACGTGCAAAAAAAAAAAAAATTCTAGAATGACTCTAGGCCTAAGACACTTTATTTTGTGCCACTATATTGCGTTCGAAAGTTGAACCTCATTTTTTTTTTATTTAAATTTGAAATTGCAATTCTACAAACCTTTTATATTGTAACTTAAAAATTGACACCCAAATACCTTTGCTCGTATTCAGAATGTTTTTTTTAGCTAATCCTGATCTGATTTTGAAATCAACCAACATTATAATCTATATCTATATATAAAAATGAATTTCTGTCTGTCTGTCTGTCTGTCTGTCTGTCTGTTCCCTATAGACTCGGAAACTACTGAACCGATTTGCGTGAAACTTGTCAGGTGGGGGTATAGGAGGCAGGGGAAGGTTCCTATTGTGGTTTGAGACCCCTCCCTCTCTCATGAAGGGGGAGGAGGGGCCTCCCAAACAAAAGACAATTTTTTGCATAACTCGAGAACCCATCAAGCAAATGGTATCATATTTGGCACGGGGTGGTATTTGGGAACGAGCAATATTTCTATGAATATTTGGTACCCCTCCCTCCTTTCAGTGGCGTGATAGGAAGGGGGGAGGGGGGGTACCTTACAATTTTTCAAATAACTCGAGAACTAATCAAGATATTGGCTCCAAATTTGGCATGTGAAGGTATTTGGATACGAAAAATATTTCAATGATTATTTGTGACCCCTCCCTCTTTCCAGTTGAAAGGGGGAGGGGCCTCTTTCATATTTTTTTATATAGTTCAAAAACTAATAAAGCAATTTGAACCAAATTTGGCATGGGAGGGTATTTGGATACGAAAAACATTTCTTTGATTATTTGAGAAACCTCCCTCTTTCCAGTAGGAATATATAAGAGGGGGGAGGAGTCCTCTTATAATTTTTTAATAACTCAAAAACTAATTGAGCAAATGGAACAAAAATTGGCATGCGAGGGTATTTGGATACTTAAAATGTTTCTATGATTTTTTGAGACCCCTCTCTATCTCAAGTAGAAACATTTAAAGGAGGGAGGGCCCTTTCTTATAATTTTTTCAATAGCTGGCGAACTATTTATGCAAATGAACCAAATTTGGCATGGAAGGGTATTTTGGAACGAGACATGTTCTAATGATTGTTTGAGACCTCTTCCTTCTTCCAGTGGAGACAAAGGAAATGGGGAGGGGAGTTTTATACAATTTTTACTGTATAACTCGAGAACTACAATAGCAAATGGAATCAAATTTGGCATGGAATGATATTTGGGTACGAAGAATGCTTCCATGAATATTTGGTATACCTCACTTTTTCAAAGAGGTTAATGAAACGAGGGAGGAAAGATCTCCCTTACAGTTTTCAGTATAACTGGGAGCTGATCGAGCAAATGGAACCATATTTGGCATGTAAGGGTATTTGGATACGAGAAATGTTTCTATGATAATTTAAAGCCCCACCTTTTTTTCAGCGGAAAGATATAGATAAATGGGGAAAGGGGGGCTTCCATACAAATGTTTTTTTGCATAACTCGATAATTATTCGAGCAAATGAAACCAAAAAGTATTTGAGTACGAAAAATACTTCTATGAATATTGAGTTCTCATCCCTCCATTCAATGGGAAGGAAGTAAGGGGGAATGGTACTCCCTTTCAAGTTTATGCTTTAATCAAGAATTTACTACGTAAATAAAACCAAATTGGGCATGGGATGGTATTTCAAAACGAGAAATATTTATATGTGAAACAATTCCTTTCTTGCAGTAGGAGGATAGAATTGGGAATATAGGAAGGAAACTTTACATTTAACTTTTTTTTACAAAATCCGAGAAATGGACAAAACTGAACATGGAAAATCATTTCGGCACGATTCTATGATTATTTGACACACCATCCTCCTTCCAGTGAGTAGATACATAGGAGGAGGGAGGGAGTCCATATGGCAAAGGTATTTGGTTACGAGATATAGATACTTCTACGATTGTTATAGACCTTTACGCTTTACAGTGTAGAGAGGGGAAAAAGGGAGGGGCTCCAAGCTTTTTGTTGTAAAGCTTGAGAACTTATCAACCAATGAAACTATAGTTGATAGAAGAAGATTTTTGGGTACGATAAAAATGGGTATGATTATTAAAGATCACGACCTCCATTTAGCAGGGGGTGTAGGGAAGGACAGCGGGGGCTTTTTTATCAGTTTCTAAGCATAAATCCAGAACAAAGCTAGTAAAACTAGCCATATTTTATAAGTTAGATTGTTTGCGTATGATTTATTTGAGACCCTCAGATCTTAAACACAAATTTATAGATCACTAGCTGACCCGGTGTGCTTTGCTACACCTTCCAAAAACAAATGGAATTTTCAGTAATTACAGAAATTTTTATTGTTTCCTTGGCATTATTTTAAATTAAATTATAACATACTTCAAAAACAACTGCTATAAAATGAGAGCTGCAGCTGGAGTTTTGAATTGCAATACAAAGATGACTGAAACTTATTTTTTGAATCATGATCTATAAATTTGTGTTAAAGATCTGAGGGTCTCAAATAAATCATACGCAAACAATCTAACTTATAAAATATGGCTAGTTTTACTTGATAGTTTTACTCCCCCCCTTTCATGAGAGAGGGAGGGGTCTCAAACCACAATAGGAACCTTCCCCTGCCTCCAATACCCCCACCTGCCAAGTTTCACGCAAATCGGCTCAGTAGTTTCCGAGTCTATAGGGAACAGACAGACAGACAGACAGACAGACAGACAGAAATTCATTTTTATATATATAGATGATTCAAAAAATAAGTTTCAGTCATCTTTGTATTGCAATTCAAAACTCCAGCTGCAGCTCTCATTTTATAGCGGTTGTTTTTGAAGTATGTTATAATTTAATTTAAAATAATGCCAAGGAAACAATAAAAATTTCTATAATTTCTGAAAATTCCATTTGTTTTTGAAAGGTGTAGCAAAGCACACCGGGTCAGCTAGTTAATTATAAAATTCAATCATCAAATACTAATTTAACATATCAACAAGCTGGTAACCACGTGAAAGGTTTTTAAATCTCAGGATTCTCAACTTAAACCGCGAGTTAATGAGGCCAAAATATCGAGATCAATCATTCAAACATAAGCATATTCTTCTAAAATGTAAAGAATCTTAGCTTTTTCATCTTAATACTTTGTAATATTTTAAAAGAAATAAAAAATCTGGCAATATTCGCTAAAATCTGGTCAAAATCCAGGTACTTTAAATAAAAAAACGATTGATAAGAAGAAAAACGAACAATCGAAAAATGATTTTTTACCAAGTAACATCAGCAGCTTTCGAATCTTATCTATCAATTCCAAAAAATGTTGACGAATTTGTTAGGTGAAACAAGTTAAAAGATATATAACTGTTTCTGATTCTCGCATCAAAATAAATTTGAGTTTAAGGTTTCGATTTAGCTAAAATTATATAATTATCAAACAACGAAGAGCCGGGATAAAGCAGCCCTGTTTTTAGTTCGGCTTTAGAGCGCAATCCTCTTTCGCTGATCATGCTCACCCAAGGCTGCCGAAAATAATTCTGTGTTTTTTTCGAAAAAAAAACCTGACTTTCAGTGATTTTACTCAGAAATTCTGTGAAGATTTTTTGTGATGGTAACAGCATAAAACTCTTTTAAAAGTCTTGAAGAAATTAGTCTTTATTGCATTTCACTTGGGAAAATCAGTAGACATCAACAATCTTATCATGTTTTTTTCTAAAATAAAGATAAAAATCCAAAATTTATGTAGACTAAACATTTATAATTATATAAAAAATTTGTGAAAATTTCCAAGCTTCTGTGTTCTGTGACACAGAATTTGTGATGAAAATTGGCTCAAAACTCTGTGAAATTATAGATAACTCTGTGATTTCGGCAACCTTGTGGTCACCTCTTTATTCCGATTTACACAAGCTGTAAGCAAATTGCATAGTAAGTGTATGACCTCTCGCATCTCAGTTAAAGAAAGAGAATTCTAGTCAAGAGTGCCCTAGTCTTTCTCGCTGTCAGTGTTGCCACATTTAAATTTTTACTCTCATTGAAAAAAATAGTGAAAAATTGGCACCGACATTTACACCAACAAGTTAAAAGGTCATCAGTACAAAAAATTAAATATATTTTTTTATTTTGTTTGACTGTTTATACTATTTATGTGCTTTTAAATATTTCAAAAGGCTTATTTCTTATCTAAATTAGTTAATTATCTAAAAACTGTTTTAAATCCGGAAGCAAACTACTAATCTGAACCAAATCCTAAAAATCTGTCTTCTGTGCGGAAAGAATCTGTATACAAAATTATTCAAAATCTGTACTTATTCAGATAAATCTGTATTTGTGGCAACCATGAAAACTGCTGTATTTATTTTTTTATCTTGCGAAATAAACTGTCAAAGGTAGTCAGAAGTCCCAGGTGGTTTTTGTCAAAAATCAGGACATCGCGAAGATAATTAAATGGATTTTTAAACACATCACTAGATTTCTGGTTATTCATGCAGCTCTTAAATTGCATAAATAAAGGCAAAACTCAGGTGCTGTTAACGCCTGAACACCTTAATCTATAGAAAAAAAGTTGGTTGCTTCTTGGCTGACCAGCAGTTTTCTATCGGAAAACATCAATTAAATATCGTATGAACCGAAGATTTCTACCGGTTCAGGTCAATTCAGGAGTTTTTGAAAAATCAGGAGGGACTCTCGAAAATCATGATAAATCCTGAAAATTCTGGTCATCTTTAACCTCATAAGGTAGCATCAGAGGGCAGCGTTTTTTTCTCGTGAACTTACCAAAAAACTGTGTTAGCTCTTAGACTTTCCTCAACACAGTACGCAACAGATTTTTACGGAGATGGAATTCTCTTCATGAGTGGACGTGAATGCTATCTCTCAGTTTTCTGTGTTGACAATCTCACTTTTTTTTAAAGTGCGATTTATCTTTCTTCGCACAGCTTGGAGGGAGTAGACGGATAAAATCGCACTCTCTTTCACACAGCCGATCTGAGGAGTTTTGCCATTCTGGTTTGTTATTTTGATTTTTGGAATAGAATTCGCGGGCTGGTTTAGCCACGCATTTCAAATTTTTTGGTGTAAATTCATATACAATTGGAAGCACCAAACTGAAGTAGCACGAGTGGAGTGTGGAGAAATTATTTGTAGGAGTTATTGGGTAAAAAATCAAAATTATTTGGTAAATATCCATTGATTATTTTCGAAAAATGATGTACCTATACCAGATTTGATAATGCTATGTTAAACCCATTGTGATCAAGGTTGCCGAAAAAAAATCTGTGTTTTTGAGAAAAAAAATTCTGACTTTCTGTGATTTTACCCAAAAATTCTGTGATGGATTTCTGTGATGCTATTTTCTTAAATTTCATAGAAAATTCATGATAAATTGGGTCTTTTTCACATTTTATTTGGTTAAAATCAATTACCATTACCAATCTTATCATACTTTTCTAAATCGAAGTAAGAAATCTAAATTTGATATTTTCCAAAATAATTATAATTACGGAAATCCATTCAAGATTTAAAAATTCTGTGAAACCTGTGAAAATTTCAAAATTCTGTGTTCTGTGACACAGATTCTGTGATGAAAATTTGCTCAAAATTCTGTGAAATTACAGATTTTTCTGTGATTTCGGCAACCTTGGTTGTGATACAAAACTTATCAAAAATTTTTTTTATGCGAATGCATCTGTTCTGTGGAATTCGCAATCGTACAAAATATGTACGGTTTGATCATCTCTAATTAGTTTCATAGGAAATTTCACTCGAACAAAAACCATCCAAATTTAATCAATTACTTAACTCCATTGCGCTAGAAAATTTCGGTATGGTGCCAAAACTTCAAGCACCGAGTTGCAAGCGCCACAAATAAGAGAGGGAGAGAGAGAAAGCGAAAATAAACAGCTCAAAACTATTCCATTATAATGGAGCATAATATTTCATTCGGCTACCACGCTTGGGATGCTTTCAGTAGTTTTTCGCTTCCCTTCCTCCTCACACTTCAGTCACAATGAAATAGTTCTTTCCCTAAATAATACCAGCAAATTACTCCAAACTCGTAGGTATGATTGCCTTCCCCCACCCCAATTCTCTTTCCTCCCAACAAAAAATGGCTCAAACCCTGTACCAACAACAGTTAAAAGCTGATGAATAATTAGCTTGGATTATGGATGATGATTTTCGAAAAGCAACTTTTGCATTCAAACTGATGTTTTCTCCAAATGCTGACGATGATGAGGAGCCAGCCAAGTTGTTTGTTTTATTTTTTTTCTACTCCTCCTTTAGCATTTAGTATGAATTCTAGCGAAATGCAGCAGCTCGAAAATTTCAAGAAGAATTTTAAAGCTGATGGATAAAATTACGTTTCAAATTTTGAACAACAAGAAGAAGCTTTGAAGGCGCTTTGAAAAGCCTAAAACTTCCAGGTGGAAAGTGAGTTTTGAAGAGTTTATATGTTCGAAAAAACCTTGCTATGATTAAAATTACAATTCACAGAAAATAAATTCTTAGCTTTTCAAAGTAACTTTCACAGTGTTCACAGGATTTAAACTATTCCAACAAACCAAAAAACAAACAACTGCAACATTGTTTCCCAGCAGTGCAAACCATCAATAACGAAATCGAAACCGTCCGGGATTTCATTTGTTTGGCTTGTTGATTTGCAAATGTAAAATTGGCAGAGAAAAATAAACTGGGGAAGATCCGTCCGGAATAAAAAAAACCAACGAACCAAGGGTGTAGACATACTCAACAGACAGAAGGGAGAAGAAAACTTGGAACCGGAAATCGAGCTGCATCAGAGAAGTTTGGAAAACTGAACGAACAGGGAGCAATGGGATCGTTATTTTTCTTAGGGAAATGAAGTTGGATTAAAATTTTTATTTGTTTAGGTATGGTGGTTTAATAATGGCCATAAGTTTATTATATTTTGCAAAGACTTTCAAATTGAAACATTTCATGCTATCGAGAAAACATTATCATTTATGACGGGTTGATGATTTCATCTAGAAACTTTATATGGATTCAAAAACTTTATGGAAACATTGTTGAATTTTTTTGGTGGAAAATCGCATTTTTTTAAATTTTTTTTATATATTTCAGAAATTTGAACGGCAATTTGAAAGCAATAAAATTTTTAACAAAGCTATGCTTTATAAATATTTTCTTCATTTTCACATATGTTTGTTATAAGAAGTAAAATTTCATTCGTCCAAATTATTTTTTAAAGTTTTTAAGATTTCCACAAGATTTCATTAATTTGTGTGGGGTAGCGTGAGCCACCTATGTTTTTAAGCTTTTAAAAAGAATAAGAATTGAAATGCATTTTCCATGAATTTCGTTTTTTTATGTGTCCAGATATTTGAGATTCCTTTGATTTTTTTCCAAAAAAAATCTGTTGGACGCCCAGACTTGTGCAAGCTTGCCATTTCATATCTTTCACCAACAGATGCCAGCGTGACCTGGTATCCAGCAGAAAGTGATGTTCGCTAGATGAAGTTTTTGAATGTTTTGAACTCAAGGATGCCGTTTTCTTTGGGTTTGCTAGGCGCTTGCACAGTCTATAAAAACGACGTAATTTACAGAGGATGTAGGGTTAGTTGCCCTTCTTTTGACCCTTTAAGCGGTGGTTTATATAAACCTAACATTTTCTCATACAAGGACAGGTGTTTTGTTGTTTTTAAAACCCCCATTCGTAGTAAATGATCTTATCAACAAGTTTCAATGAGAGTTTATATCATTTTTTTGTATCGATTATAGTTGTTTTAACATATTTATGGCATTTCATTAGCGACTTATATCAACGATGCAGTTGCGGACAGTTATTCAAAAACTGAACCCGCACAACTGGGATCGATGTTTACTCTTGGGCTTGAACTCACGGACATCGACTCAAGAAGCTACTGACTTGCTATTCGAGCTTTATCACAAGTCAATTTTTATCCTTGATTTTGCCGTTTTTAATAGATCAAAATTTCCTTCTTTCAACTTACTGTTCCTGCATTGATACTAAACTAGTACCCTTTATTGGACCTAGATCTAAAATGCCTGTTTAATGTAAAATTCCTAGAGAAAACATCAAAATTCTAAGTAAATATTTAATTTTGAATTTTAAAAATACCATGAACTAATATTATAGATTTTTAACGATTCGAACAAACACCTTTATTTATGTTATGAATATCTCCAAATGTTTCCTCATCAGCACATTTCTCAGCAACATAATAGTTAAAAGTTTTTTGTGTTAACTTGTAGTTTATTTATCTTAAGCTAACAAAAAAGATTGGAAATGCTCGATATACGATGCCCTTTTGAAAATGCCCTTCTTTATAGTTGATTGGTAAATATTGAAATATTGATGTCAGGTCTAAAAAATGGAACATCATGATGGAAATTTTCTTTTTTTTTACCCTTTACCTATTTTCCAGGTTTTTGAATAATTTTTTATACATTTTGAGGAAAAATAGGTACTAAAGTTAATATTCATTACATCCCATTCTACCTTGAGATTGTTTGCGCCCCCCACCGTAAATTATTGTTTTTAATTTTTAAGATTTTAACAAAATTACAAAAATTGTTGTGGGATACCGCCAACCCCCTGTGTGTTGAAGCTTTTAAAAAACGAATTGAAATACATTTACCTTGAATGTTAGGTTTTGTTTGCAAGATGAAAACTTTTGTCAAAAAACATATTCCACGCGTTTGAACGGCCCACAAGTTTTTACCCGTTTTAGGATTTGAAAATATAAAAACCGTCAATTTTGTAAATAATTCAAATTACAAAAAAAACAATGGAAAAAAAATTTTTTTGAGCATGTTCTATTTAGTTTTTAATGTCAAATTTATGGATTTTTAAGAATAAGATGTAAACTTCGACAACTTTTACTAAAAAATCGATTACAAATATATGAATTGATTTTTTCGCCATTTGTATAATATGTTTTGAAACCAACAAATACTGCTTCATTGTGTAGGAAAAATTGTTTATATTCAATGAAATTTTTATAAAACGCGTTCAAAACAGTCGAAAATTAGTGAACTTACGTAATTTTTTTTTTAATTTCAAGAGGAAACATTTAATTTTCAAACATGGCAGATCTGTTTGAATGAAATAATTTCGAAATACTCAATTTCATAGGAATTGGTAAATATCCTGCTGAGTTACAACAGCGGTAAAAGTGAATTGACGTCACAAAATTTGATTTTTGGTAAAAATTCATAAGGGGAATAAGCTCTGAAAGCTATCTTGATCCTCCAGGTGGTCAGTTTCCACAAATCGAACATTGTTTGGATTTTTTGAATAAATCAACATTAAAATCAAAATTACTGGAAAAAAAAATTAAAAAAAAACTATTTTGTGAGTATTATAATTATAGATTGTGCGAATCAGTATGGGAGAATGGGAGAATTTCTTATCTTCAAGATTCTGAAGGCATTTAATTTTAAATTTCTACAATTAATGAAATTCATATCCCGTATATGAATTAGTAGCATTTTTGTAGAGCAAAATGATTGTGATTTTTCTCTAGTTGAAGGAGACATGATCCGTTATTCAAGATGATTTAATCCTCCGTTCAAAAACGCTTTAATTTAGTCAAAAATCATGCAAGCCTTAAGAAAAAAAGAGAGCTTGGCAATTTTTGGGCTGGATCGCTTTTCATTTCTCAGTTTTTAAGTCTTAGATATAGGGAATTATAAAAGTTTGTCTATATCCCTATAGTCTAAGGTTGCAAGATTGCGGTTTTAGCCGGGTTTGCCCGAATATTTGATATAAAATTTGTGAAACGTTTAGCTTGGAATTTATTGAAAAAGTTCAGGTTTTGCACGGGTTAATTCACATTCACATTCTCAAATCAAACTTAGAAAAACAAATTGTTTTATAAAGTTTTTTATTCAAGTTTCATAAAAATAAATTTTTTAAGGTTTCTACCTTAATTTTTGTTGAGTCATTTCTGGGTTTTGACCAAATTTTCCCAGAAACTGCCTGGATTTTCGGTTGCCAATTTTGAAATCAATGCCCAGATTTTGACAGGTTTTAAGATAAAATATCCCGGATTTTTCCAGCCCGGATACGAGCAGAAAAAAAAATCAGTCAACCTTACTATAGTCATAGCATAGTTTCAGGTGAAATTTATATTTTAAGACAAAATCAAAACATTAGGTTTTTATTACCACGAATCATTGGATGAACAAAAGTTTTTGAATAATGAAATTAAGAGTTAATCACCTTTAATTTCAATAAATTTCATATTAAAAAAAAAATATTTTTTAATTTTGAAAAATTATAATCGGGAACACGATTCGTTAAGTTGGAAATCATTTCTTTTTGAATTCGAAGTATTAATTGAACCCCTAGGTGACATTTAAGAAAACTATCCTTAAACAAATATAGAATTGACATTTGCTTTGATATTAAGTTCAATTCATTCTTCAATGATTGAAATATTGAAGTAAATAATTTTTATAAATTTTGTATATGTTAGCATCATTTGAAAATAAATCTTTTTGTCACATAATGCTAAATTTTGATAAAAAGTTCAATGTTCATAATAATAATTTTTTTCAATTTTTCAAGGGAACATTTTATTTTTGTTGTAGATTGCAGATACAAGATTTAGCTGAGTGATTGCATGTGCAAAACTTTTTTTTCTTATCCCAACTGAAATTGTTTAAAAATTGATTATAAAATTGATTTAGAGGAAAAAATTATAAATTTTGCCTGTAGTTTGATCAATATTGATCCTTTGGCTCACTTTTACCCACAATTTCTTTAAATCTATGAAAATATATTTTTTGAAGTGGCCAGTGATAAAAAAAAATCAGAAAAGTAGAACACCCTGTCGCTACGATAAAATTTATTTCTGATTTTGCTTTTCGCTGGTGAAAAACGGATTGGCTCGGGAAGCGCAGATTTTTAAGACTGCTGCTACTGATTGTTTGTTTTGATTTGGCCTTCCGTTTGAAAAGGGCGGATTTTTCTTAGCAAGCGCAGATTTTAAAGACTGCTACTGCTGATTGTTTGTTTTGATTTGGCCTTCCGGTAGAAAAAGACGGAATTAGCTATGGAAGCGCAGATTGCTGAGGCTTTTGATCAGAATGTTTTCGGATTTTTCCGGCTCTGGTAAACAAAGACAGAGTGATAAGAAAACTACAGATTGGGAGCTGATTTTAAGCATGTTTTTGGAATGTTCTGGCTCGGGAAGAAAGTCAGAGTGACAGGAAAAGCACAGATTGGAGGGGTTTTGCTTAGAACATTTCCGGATTGGATGAGGTCTATGCAGAAATAAAATAGAATTTTAAGATTTGGAAACCCACTGCTAAGAGTGGAATTTAGAATTGAGATGAAGAATAATTGTAAAATAAAATTTTGTTTAAGAGAAAACCAAAAGTCGGTAAATAAAAGTTTCTATTCAGAATTGTGAGGGAGAAGGTGAGAAGGAATGTTTAGATGAGAAGCAGAATATGAAGAAAATATATCGAATTTTATATATTTAAAAAGCCATCGCTAAGAATGGATTGTAAAATTAAGAGAAGGATATATAAAAAAACAGCTTAAAATTGAATGTACACCAAAGATGAAGGATATTTGAAAAATAAAATTAAGAAAAAAGTAGGTAAGTGTCAGATTCTTCTTTCACATCTTCCGGATCGCAATATGAACAAAAACAAGTCAATTAAATTCCAATGGATGTATATATTGATCAATATGATTAACCATTATTTTATTCTATTCTCATCTGTATTCTACAACAAGTTGAAGGTATCAATTGAAAATAGGGGTGAGAAGGAATGTAGAAATGAGATGAAGGATACGCAAAATATAAATAAAATTTTAAAAAAACTTAAAATAATATTAAGTTTTATTCAGCAACACTTGGCAAAACAAACGAAACCAAATAAGTCATCGATCTACTCGTATGAGCGACCAACGTGTCTAAGTGAATCTCTTGATTAAGATTAATAAAAATCGTTAAATCACGACATTACCGAACATTTTTTCGTTTTTTTTTCAAAATATGTTTAAGAGTGTCTTGTAATCGCCAATCGTTGCTTGGGGGATGAATGTGCAGGATGGTCCCTGAGAATTTTCATAGTTTTAATTTTATCAAAACAAATCACCAACCCACAGAAACTGAATAAGCCATGATCGGGATTTGATCAGGTCTTCCACGACAATGGACATGCATTTATTCTCTTATTTTTATTTGACACTCTTCGGAGTATCTTTTTCGGGGCTTGAAAAATATTATAGTTTCACCTGGAAACAATTCAAAAGCCATATGTAAAATACATATAAAACTGACCGAGTATCTTCATTTTCATATCGTATCACCTCATTTGTGCTTTGGGCCTACTTGGTTGAAACATTCTACTGAATCAATGCAATCTAGAGATTCCCTTCAATTCAACCACGGTATAAGAAAAGTTCAAATTCTGGTATTTCGATAGCAACTTATCTTCTTCAATGAGCTTTTCCAATTAATCGCAACTAACTTTGTTTCGTTTCGATGTTATATGATTCATTTGAAATATGTTGAAATTGTGATTCTGGAAAATGATCATATATCCTTATCAATTAAACTAGATATAAATTAAAACTTTTGAAGAGATAATTCTTTGTAACTGTTTTACCGTACGCATGATTCCGTCTTAAATCAATTATTCTCAGGCGACTTACAAAACAAGATGATTTTATTTTTTAATTTTTACATATTCCTTTAAAATTATCTGGAAATATTTTCATTATGACCCGCTTTGTAGACTTTTTGATGAATACAGTTTAAAAGAAAAAAATTTATTATATAGTTAAACTTCTAAAATACCATTTTCTCAAATGGAACTTTCAAGTAAAGACTCTTAACCGAAAACCATGACAAACTTGGGAATTAAATTGAGAAACACTTAAATAAACCTGATCCAAAAGAAGCACTCGACAGATTAAAACAAATCAGATTCAAGATGAGCTATCATCAAAAGCGCGATGCATTCCTTGAAGAAAAGCTCCATTATTGGTAGGTGAATTCGAATGATCGATATTTCCTCTCGTTCAGCAGCTGAAAGGATCTTTATCGCATTATGGGCTTTGGAGCATTGCAGTAGGGAAATAGAAGACAAAAAAATCGACTTTAAAACGAACCCGAACAAAAAACGGTGCAAGAAAACTTCCTACAAAACGGATTTAGTTTCGTTTCGTCCAAAAGTTTAGAGAGGAACCAGCAGAAAAAAACCATCAATGGCGTCCGAGTGAAGAATGAAGAATAGTATATACAAAGGGGTTCTTTTTTCATCGATTTTCTTCGGCCATCATTCGTGGTGCCATTTCTATTCTTTTTTTTTTTTGGTTACTGTTGCTGGTCTGGTGGATTCGTAGAACTAGCAACAAGAAAGGAGAAAGTTTTCTTTGGTCAGTTAAATGCATTCGGTAATACGGAATTGAGTCTTTTTTTTCGCCTCTTTCGTTGCTCGCTTGTTTTTCACTGACTGGATCTCAGAGCGTAGTGGAGATGCAATTGTAAAGTCGTCCAGCCAAGGTATTTGGGGTGCATCATGCTAAGTCTCGGGAAAGTTCGGATCGAAGTGAAAAGTTTTAAATGGATTTTCCGGCTGTTTTATGCTGATGGAATTTTTCACCGCTCGCCCTGTTTTCAACTAATAGATCTTGGAATTTATTTGATCCTGCAATTGGCGTTTATTGGCGGAATTTTCGTGCGCGAGCAATAACTATGATTGAAATTGAGATTATCCGATCCGTGTGGCTGTAACTAGGTCATTGGTTGATCTTTGAGAATGATTTATAAATAAATTTTTATTTCTTTTGATTGAAAACATTGCTGATGATGAGAATAACTCAGTTAATTTGAATTTGATTTCTTGATTAAATTAAACATGTGAGTGCTCTTGCCAGGCTCGGTATTATTTCACGATCAAAACAAATTTGATATTTAAGGGTCCTGTTAATTTGATTCATGACTGAAATGTAGATTAACATGGAAATATTCTTCCGTCTAAAACATCCTCGTGAAGTTAGTTGCAAAACATTGAAATTTATTCATACATTTAGACATCTTTTATGATCTCAAAACTACAACAAATTCATTTTGACTTATCAGTTGAAAGAGCGTGCAAAGATAAGGCTAATTTTCTCTTTACAGGGGAAATAAGAGCATAATTAATAAAATAGAATAAAAAATCTTCAACAAAACCAACATTTAGCTTGAATCAAAACAGCAACCCGATTGCATAAGTTGTACCCGAGCAAGCACCGATTTTTGGTCCAGAACACATTTCCCATTAAATCAGCAATAAAAAAAATTATACAAAAATTAATTGGCTCTAACCAAAATAAATATTTAAGTTTTCTTACCCATACCAACACGATCAAAATATCTGAATGAGAAAATTTATTGGTGGTAAAGGGGTACCTATAAGTGAAAAAATTAAAAAAAAAAAACATGTGTTGTCAAAAAACGTCAATAGATTATGAACGTTGATTTTTTGTGTGAAAATGGTGTAAAATAGTATGTTTTCATTTAAGAAAGTCATTCTCGTGAAAAAAATTTCAAAAAATTATTGACGTTATTATGCATCGGATTGGGATTAAAAATCCCATATCAGGATTTTAAGAGACGAGAAAATCAATGGATGTTAAAATTAGCACACGGATTTTTTTAGGTAAGACGAATGAATTAGTTTTGTGGGATTATGAGTTAAAAGTTAATGCATAGGATCAATGAGGAAAATTTGTGCATAGTTGTTTATTGAGAATTGTGGGTATATATAACGGAAAAGCGTCATTCTCATCAACCAGCATCAGTTAGCGTGACATTTTTGTGAGTACGAATTGAAGAACAGGTTTTGGAAAGAAACAGAAACGTTGTTTATGTGGTGATTTTCCAACTTTTTAATAGGAATACTCCTACTGAATAGTTATTTTTTAATCAGTGTAAGGAATATTAAACTTTGTTTGAAAAAAACAATCTTATTTTATCACATTTCTTTAATTGCTTGCGAAACGATCAGCTGGTTCTTCATACAATAGTTTAAAGTCTTTTTCATCAAAATGTTCGTTATTATTTATTCTCGAAGAAATTTTAATACATCTTAGCTTGAGCAAGGAAAATTTGAAGTTTTCAGTAATAATTTTATTAGTTAAAATTGGACTCGGTTGGCAGTGTCTGAAAGTGACAGACGTGTTTTTGAGGATGATAAATTTTAAGAACATTATTATGGAAAAGATTTAATTGTTTGTAATCAAACTTGGTCAATTCCCAGATAGAAGGATGCTTCCTTTAAGCTGCGTTTCGCAAAAAGACGTGAAAATGGGAAGCTTGTAGAGTGAAATTTTGATGAAAGGAATTTAAAGTATCCCGGTATCAACCATACGAAAGAAATACAAAACGAGTTCGTGGTCTATGAAGTTCTAGAATAGAAAGTGGCAGGATGAAGTTAAATAAGGTCATCACCAAGTTCTATAAATTACGAACAAAACCTTTAAGCTCAGTTTTTTGGTTATCTGAAAAAAAAAATGGAATTTTTTTTAATATGATTTGAATAACCCGAAAAGTTCCTTCGTTAACAAGTTTTGCTGATTTTAATTATGATGTTTGAAAAATCTTTATTTCAACTTTTTAAATATATTTCTGTGTAAAAATATCAAACTTCGGAAGCAAACTTCTTCAATTAGTTGGAATGATGTCAATAATTTTCAATTAAAATCAAAGCGAGTTTGGCTCCTTCAAACCTACTGGTACGAGCCGTTTCAAATAAATAATTGTTAAAAAAAAAAAAATAATTTTCAATAATGAAAAATGATTTCTTGGATTGATTTGATGAATTGCAATTTAAAATGTATTATTTTTTATCTGAAAAAAATAAGCTTGACAGACATCATTTATTTTGCTAAACAGTTCTTTTCACAACACAAACCATTTGGATCTGAAATGATTTATTGATAAGTTATGTCAGTATTTTAAACTGGAACATATTGAATTTCTTCTTTCTATTGAAGATTTTTTTGTACCAAATAGAAACAACAACTACAAAGCTCTCATCGCGGTAAATTAAGAAAAATTAGTTTTCGAGTTGTTGAACTTTGTTTGAAAAAAAAAATAACAAAATATGATTTAAAGATCTTTTTTTAACACTTTTAATTTTTCCCACCTAAAAAATTTAAAATATAAATATTAATACCAATTTGTCAACCGTTAGAGTATAATATCAACTTCATAATGCCATACTTTCAATGAAAAGGTGATTTTTTTCAAGAAAAAGTTTTCCAAAATATATGTTATGGGTTCACTTGATCCATCGAGTCTGAAAAAATATATCTTTCTTCTGCGTGGATATTGTTTTTTTTTCGTTTCGATTAAAGTAGTTTCACCATCTTTATGGTATTCGCGACTTTATCAACGTTGCAGTTGGCAGATCATTATTGAAAAACTCATCCGGTACAACTGTGTTCGATGTTTACTCTTGGGCTCGAACTCGCGGACATCGGCTCAGGAGACAACAGACTTGTCAACTGATCTATATAACAAGTCTGGATGTTGATTATGCTTAGCACGAAATTATTAATATTTATTCAATGATATACACTGCCGGCAAAAAGTTTGGGATCACCCACTAAAAACATGCAAATTTTGATCGTTCATATCTCAGCCGTTTTAGGACATATTGCAAATCTTCTGATCTCATTTGAAAGATAATGAGCAATAGCTAATTGGGAGGTATTTTGCCCAGAAGAAATGTTTAAGTGTTGTACCTTAAACTTGACCTAAAGTAAGAACATTTTTAAAAAATATTCAAATACTCAATATTCAAAGCCGATCATCTCGAGATAGGGTGAACTAAATTTAAAAATTTGAGCTGCATAAGAATCCATATCCTTTACTTCTCAAAACACAAACACTTTAAAATATAATTTTCAAATTAATTTATTAAAAAACAACAATTCCTAAGCTTCCAAATGAACCCTTCAGATCTGCAATACAATATTAGATGAGAAAGATATGAATGAGATAAATTTGCATGTTTTTTAACGAATGATCCCAAACTTTTGGACGATAACTTAAGTGTCTATTTTATTAATTAAAAGTACGTTCTAAAATTTTCACATAAATTTTTTTGTGTTTTGAGAAGTAAAGAAAATGGATTTTAATGCAAAATTTGAAATTTAGTCCACCCTATCCCGAGATGATCGGCTTTGAATATTGAGTGCGGTTTTTTGAAAATGTTCTAACTTTAGGTCAAGTTTGAGGTACATCAATAAAACATTATTTCTGGGCAAAATACCTTCGAAAAAGTTTTTGCTCATTATCTTTCAAATGAGATCAAAAGATTTGTAATATGTCCTAAGACGGCTGAGATATGAACGATCAAAATTTGCATGTTTTTAATGGGTGATCCCAAACTTTTGGCCGGCAGTGTTTGTTCAAAAAATGTTCGATTAAAAAAAAATTAAAAGAAATATTTCTTATAACTTTATACTTACTCATTTTAAGGCTCTTTTACATTAATAATTTGATGTTTTAAATAAAAAAAAAATACAATTGAATACGAAAATTTTTAAAAAGATAAACTAGACATGAATAAGGCATGTTTAAGTAACAAATTAGAGAATTTGCTTTCATCGATGGATGAGATCTTTGAATTTGCACTAGAATCTGGTCAATTAAACATTTTGATTTAAATATATAAAAAAAAATTAAAATAATTTTTTTTTAAAAGCCATAAATTTGTTATAAAACTTATTCTATTTATGCTCAAATCTAATAAGCTTAAATAATCGTAAAACTCTCGAGTGAGTTCGAATATTTTAACCATTAACCCTCTACTGCATGGACTTTAAATCTGTTCATAAAAGAAAGTTTCTGTCAATTTTGGCTCTCTTTAAAAATGCAATTTTATTATTGTAATTGTTTTAACGGGATCATTACATGTTTGTTTATCCGCAAATTCTTTTCATAAAAAGGAATTATAAGCCTGTTATCTCAAGCAATTTGAAACTTTATCGAAATAGTAATCTTGATAATTTCAACTTGTTTATGAGCCTCATCTGAATTTTGAATATAAATTAAAAGATTTAGAAGATCACAAATGAGTTAAAATTATTCAGGTTTTTGATTATGAAATTTGAATATTGGATATTTTTCCTAATTGTCAGTATGATTTCTGAAATGTAAAAAAAAGGTTTCTGAATTTAAATTCCAGATCAAAATTTCAATATGAGCCAAGAATTGAAATTTGTTTGAGAGTCCACCATCATCAATCTAGTATTTTGTATTTGATGTTTTGGGTTTTAAATTGAATTCGTATCAAGGTTAGGTATCATGTTTTTTTTTGTTATTTTGATCAAAATAAAAATATGACTTCCGAATGATGAATATTATTCTAATTTTAAAATTCTGGATCGTCATTTTGAAGTTTTTCTATAATTTTTTTCTAAAGCTATGTTTATTTAGAATACGGGCACTTAATTTCGGTGATAACTATGGCTATGTGTTGTATTGGTAATAAAAAAAGACTACTTTGCCTTATTTTTGAGATGTCTAAGTTTGCGTGTTTTTAAGAAACTCACGATTAAAAAGGGCAGTTGAAATGCACATGAAATTATGCAAAATCACCTTTAAAATCCTTCATTGTCGGCTAAAAGCTCATTAACTGTTGATTTTTTTCTGAATTTTTTTGGCCCACATAGAAAAGAAATATAAAGAGACTCACTAGAATACTCACTCACGTTTTATGATCATACGAAAAGTTCAAAAAGCACGTTTGTAGCTGCACGGACTCTTAATTACATAGCCTTAAAATTGTTCGGTTTTCCATAATCGGAATATTTTTTTCTGCATATGAGTTTTAAAAACTATGGGTACAATTATGAATGAAATGCACAACCAAATTTAAATAACAATTTCAAAAAACCTTATGTACCAAAAATCAAGAATATTAACTAGATACACAATGCGAAATCTTAAAACAGAAATACAAGATAAGTTTTGATAGTAGGGAATCAGAACCTTTAGATTAGATTTGTAGATTTGTTTATTCTTGCAACGTAAGATTTCAATCTTTTAATTTTTTACAATTTGCGGGTACATATTTAACTAGAATTTCTTCTTCTTCTTAACAACTAATCGTTCCGTCAATTTGTTCTAGTATCAATTTTCTTTCTATGTCGTTTTACTCCATGAATTTTTCAAGCAACCTCTTCTTAAACTCTGATTTATTATTAATTATTTTCATATTGTTAGGAAGATTATTCCAATTGACAATACCTCTAACGAAAAATGTTCTACCATAGTAAGACGAACTATGCGAAGGGATCAAGATATTCCTGGTTCTTGAGTTTCTTAGTGGCGTGAGCAACGTTTTCAAATAATTAGGTTTACCAGTTTTCAAGATTCTATGCATTACTACACAAGAGCGATATTTATAAAAACTTTCAAATGAACGACCGATGAGAAGTTTTTGTAGATGTGACACTCGAGAAAATCGAGATAGTTTGAAAACATATCGTACACAGGAATTGACGGCTATGCGTAATTCGTTCAAGAATCTTTCAGATGCATTTGAATACAGAAAATCTATATATATAAAAATGAATTTCTGTCTGTCTGTCTGTCTGTCTGTCTGTCTGTTCCCTATAGACTCGGAAACTACTGAATCGATTTGCGTGAAACTTGGTAGGTGGGGGTATTGGAGGCCGGGGAAGGTTCCTATTGTGGTTTGAGACCCCTCCCTCTCTCATGAAGGGAGGGAGGGGCCTCCCAAAATTAAGACAACTTTTGGCATAACTCGAGAACCAATCAAGCAAATGGTATGATATTTGGCATGAGGCGGTATGTGGGAACGGGGAATATTTCAATGAATATTCGGTACCCCTCCCTCCTCTCAGTGGGGTGATAGGAAGGGGGGAGGGGGCTACCTTAGAATTTTTCATATAACTCGAACACTATTCAAAATATTGGAACCAAATTTGGCATGGGAAGGTATATTGATACGAAAAAAATGTCAATGACTATTTGAGACCCCTCCCTCTTTACAGTTGAAAGGGGGAGGGGCCTCTTTCATATTTTTTTACATAACTCAAAAACTAATTAAGCAAATGGAACCAAATTTGGCATGGGAAGGTATTTTGATACGAGAAATATTTCTATGATTATTTGAGACCCCTCTCTCTTTCCAGTAGGGAATTATAAAGGGGGAGGGGCCCTCTTTTTAATTTTTTACATAACTCAAAAACTAATCAAGCAAATGGAACTAAATTTGGCATGGGCGGGTATTTGGGAGCGTGACATATTCTAATGATTGTTTGAAACCCCTTCCTTCTTCCAGCGGGGAGAAAGGAAAGAGGGAGGGAAGTTTCATACAATTTTTATTGCATAGCACAAGAACTACAACAACAAATGGAACCAAATTTGGCATGGAATGATATTTGGGTACGAGAAATGCTTCTATGAATATTTCGTATTCCTCACTCCTTCGAAAAGGTGGATGTAAATGGGGAGAAGCGGTCTCCCTTACAATTTTCAGTATAACTGGAGAGCTGATCGAGCAAATTGAGCCCAATACAATTTTGTTAGCATTAGTTCTCAATTTATGCTAACGAAGCCAACAAATGGGAACAAATATGGCATGGAAAGGTACTTGGTTACGAGATATGTTTCTACGATTGTTATAGACCCTTACGCTTAACAGTGTAGAGAGGAGAAGAACGGAGGGGGTTCCATATAAATTTTGTTGTAAAGCTTAAGAACTTTTCAACCAATGGAACTATATTTGATACAAGAAGATTTTTGGGAATGAATAAAATGGGTATGATTAATAAAAATCACCCCCCCCCCCTCCCTCATTCAGCAGGGGGGGGGGGGGGAGGGAAGGACAGGAGGGGGCTCTCTTATCAGTTTTTAGCATAAATCCAGAATATATCAAGCAAAAACAACCATATTTTAACAGTTGGATTGTTTGCGTGCGATTTATTTGAGACCCTCCTTTTTAAGGGCGAAGCTTAAAGCAACAGATTAAAATTATCAGATCTTTAACACAAATTTATAGATCAAGATTCAGAATATAAGTTTAAGTTATTTTTGGATTGCAATCCGATACTCCAGCTGCAGCTCTCATTTAAAAGCGGTTGCTTATGAATTATGTTACAATTTGATTTAAAATAATGCCAACAAAACAATAAAAATTTGAATAAGTTCTGAAAATATCATTCGATTTTGAAAGGTGTAGCAAAGCACACCGGGTCAGCTAGTCACCATATAAAAATAGAGGGTATAGTCTTGAATAGTTTTAGTTTTGTTTGTGCGTCCAAATGATGGGTTGTTAAATTTAACCGTTTTATCGAACCATAAATTTTGTAGCATTGAGCATTGACTTGACGGTTCCAGGAGAGATCCCGATCAAAAATTACTCCTAGATTTTCAGCATAATCGACGAACTGAATGACCGTATTGAGAACTAATGGTTGTAAATTTGAGAAGGGTAGCAGTCTTCCAAAGAACAGAGCCTTTGTTTTGGAGGGATCTATAGGTAGGAGGTTAGAATCGGACCATTCGTTTATTTTTGCAAGATCTCCATTTATTTTCGTAAGGAATTCATTAAGATTTACTTCATTTTTATGGCAAAGATATACTTGAACATCGTCTGCAAAAAGGTGGATTGAGCAGTGTTGTAGAACTGATGAAAGATCATTTATGAAAAGTGAGAAAAATAAAGGTCCAAGAATTGATCCTTGAGGAACTCCAGAGCCAATATTAGTGAAATAAACAAAAAACAGTCGTTTAAAAAAACTGTTTGCGATCGGCCATGAAGGTACGATTGAATCATTTTTACAGCTGTCGAAGAAATGTTATACTTGGTAATAAGTTTGTTTAATAATTTTATATGTGATACACGGTCGAAAGCTTGAGCAAAATTAATCATCAATAATATAGCTATTCCTTTTTTATATCCAAGATTAGCGCAATATCATTATGTACTTTCATGAGAGCAGTTTTTGTGCTGTGAGAAGAACGAAATCCTGATTGAAACTCAAATAGCATATTATTTTGATTTAAGTATTCGGCAATTTGATGTTTTGTTAACTTTTCAAATATTTTTGAAGTTACGCTCAATATACTGATTGGCCTGAGGTTTGATAATTCATGAGATTTAGCCTTTTTTTGGAATAGGAATAACTTTAGATTTTTTCCATTAAAAAGGAAACTTAGAGGTTTTGATAATTGAATTGAAAATATGTCTCAAGGCAGGTAAAATGTACGGTAATAAAATTTTAAGGAGTTTAATTGGAATACCATCCACTCCAACCGCATTTGATTTAATTGAATTGACCGCATTTATTATTTCATAATTTTCAAAAAAAATTAAACTAAAAGCCATTCCTTTTAATCGGACAATGTAGTAGTTGCGAAGAACTGGTGGTGAAATTTGAGGTAAAATAGTTATTAATTTCAGTAGTGGAAAAATTAGCTATGGTTGAATTAGATTGAGATTTTGACAATTCAAACTTCTTCCAATTATTCCAAAATATCTTTGGTGGCACATCTATATTAAGTCGTCTTTTATAAAACATTCTTTTCGCGTTAGTAATTAAAGAGTTCACTCTGTTTCGCAGTATTTTGTATTTGTTTTTGTCTTCAACAGATTTTGATCGCTTCCAATTATAATTTGCCAAATTTAATAATGCTGCTTAAATGAGATCAGTTCAGTTTGATGTTTTGGCATCACTTCTGAGTCAAGAAAGTTTATCTTGAATAACCCTACTCAATTATAAAATATGATTAACAATTTAAAGACTTTAGTTTAGGGAAGACCACTTCGCTTGCTTTTCCTGGACCCCTTTGGGAGGGGTTTTTGTTGCACTGCAAAGGAAAAATAAGAAAAAATTATCCCGATGTTGTTTTGATGAAATTTCTAACTTTTCGTCGAGAACCACTCATCATAGTTTGGACACCCTATTCACTGACCTCAGCGGCCATTTTGTTCCACAATTTCCTTATCTCTGTTGCATCCCGAGTCGTCCTAGCAATCTTCTCCATCTTCTGCTTGACAATCGCCCAAAATTTTTCGATAGAGCGGAATTGAGGACAGTTGGGTGGGTTGATGTCCTTTTCGACAAAATCCACCCGTTGGCACGATACCACTGTAAATACCTCTTTGCTGAAGTGGCAGCTTGCCAAATCTGGCGAAAACTTTACTGGTCCTTTGTGAGATCTAATGTACGAAAAAACAACGTTTTTTTAAGGCACTCCTCCTTGTACATTTCGGAGTCCATGGTCTTGTTTTTCACAAAAACCGGGGTTTTTCGTCCGCAGCTGCAAATACCTTGCCAGATCAAACACTTTCTTGCCAACATATCGGCAAAAACGAATTTGAACTTGGCGGGGACATCACCCCGACCAGTGGCATTGTAAAATTTTTGGCCAGTAAGCCGCCCAAAATCAGATTTCACGATTTTTGAACCAGACCACGTCGGGTTTTTGACGTGGGTGTCCAAAATTAATTTTCGCCTCGCGGCTTCCATAACGTGTAACTTTATTGAAACAAAACGAATCGCTATAAAATTTTCAGCACTGAAAGAGGAAACATTTCCAATCAAAGTACTGTCAAAACATTCCAGATCCGACAACAAGGAGCGCTATTGTTTAATAAACAGTGCGTCCAGAATTTGGATGATCCATGCTTTATTGTCAAAAATTCAGTAATGTCCTAATGGGAGACCTCAAAACAGCTGGAAATCCACTACCCGACAAATGCTCTTATTGAAGACACCTAGAGGATCTACCAGTGAGCTGAAATTTGAACTTAAAAAGCAAATGTTTGATTCCTTGAAAGAAAGGTATGTGGAAGGTTTAATCAAGCGCTATCCAAAAATAGCGATTGGAAAAGTTGTAATGAATGTCAATTTGTCTTTCTGGTTCACCAACTGACAAAAAAACGGCCTGACATTATGTCTTGAAGGTAAAAAAGCTGACCCCGGTAATATTAACTAAATACGGTGGTTAAACCGTGCGTAAAATATTTGAACCGTTAGCGGTGAGTTATTTTGAAAAAGTTAGAAACCATTGGACAGCAATGCAAATTTTTTTGCCTGGCCACTGGAGTGGAAGACTTCCAGCCAGGAACTTTTCTTTGACAAGTCTCGCCTGGACGTTCCGGAAATCAACAAGGAGTAAAATAATAAAAAAAATGATGTCTAGTTCTTAAGGTGTCTGAAAAGCTGTTGAAGCTGAACATTCAGTATCACACAACGGATGTTTTATTAAATGTTTTCATATAAATCATCATTAATTTGTAAAATAATATTTATATCAGCAGAGGTTAGACTTTTTGAATCAGTAATCAGACATGCATGTTTTTTTATTAACTTAACAACATTTCTCACAATAAAGTTAATCGATCAAATGTAATGGAACCATTTAAACTTTTCATCCACTCGAGTGAAGGAGAGAAATTCAAAAAACTAAAACAAATTTTTCATCTGCGAAACTGGCGGCCCCGCCAAACAACAAACTGCGGCAAACAACAAACATCAACTTGCGTTATTGATGAGTCGATCCCCGCTCTCCGATTGCTGGCTCCTGATTCCCAGCTCCTGAATCCCAGCTCCTGATTCCCGGGCCAAGTCAAAAGTCGGTTCTAGTTGCGTTGAAATCTAGCGAACCACGTCCAAGTTTATTACGAACTTTGCGATGGGCCAAACGGCGCGGCCCGCAAACTTCACAGTTAGTTCACTCACTCACTCACTGTTGGTTGTGGTCCGGGAAAAAAAGCCAGCCCCAAGCTGCGGAAATTTGCATTTTTATTTCATTCGTCACATACGTCGAAATTTGTTTTTTTTTGCTTTCTCTCCTCCCTGAACCGGAAACTTCTTTCCATCCATGCTACTAGAATCATCCACCAGGCATGGAGTCGAGTGAAGAGTTTCGGAAAAAATGGAAGGATTTTTGTTTTTGTTTCCTATACTTGGCCTCAATGATCGTCCTATTCGCTGTTTGAAGGAATGGCAATAGGCAAATAGAAAAAAAAAATGGTAAGAATCCTAACCAAAACCCCAACGAGAAAGTGCTTGCCGTTAGGCTTTTGGATCCGAAATTCCGGACCAAAGCGATCCTTTTAGAGGAACTGTGACTGACTGGCTGACTTCTCACGGGGGATCGGTCGATGTGGTCGATGGAGCTTTCCTGCCAAAAGGATTTGCGAGCTTTCTCGGTTGATGGCATCAATGATGGGCGAAACTTGCGCGAATCCCGAAGAGTTGAATATACATTTTAAACATCCATTGAACAAAAACAAAAAAAAAAATACCAAAAATTACGTTAGACTTTTCTTTGACGTCACGCGCCATGAAGCGAAATGGAAAAGAGAATTTCGGTTTTCGGGATGCTTCATCGTATCAAGACCAAACGAGCGAGCGCGTGTAAACAAATTAGTGACATATTCTGCAATGGAACGGGAACAGGAACCGGAAGCGAAAAAAGTCCTTGGCCCTGGATGATTGATGGGGACCGTAATTTGGTTTCAAACAGCAAAAACCATTTTCATTACCCGAGCCTGGGAAAGGACAACTCGCGTTGATTTGATAGTTGATATGGGTGAACGGAGTTAACGAGATGTGAATAATACATTTCTTATTAGCGTTTGAATATTTGGAATCCTTTTTTTGGAAAGAATCTAATCGGAAAACAATGAATGTGGCCAAAAAATATGGAAAGTTTGGCATTCACTGCGTTGGGCATTTGCATTTATACTCAGAGAGATGAAATGCGTGTCATCCTTAATGTTATTGCTTCGATTTCATTAGAGAAATATTTATCAATTGAATAAAATTAAATATATATAAAAAATATCTCACCAGTACCCAATGCGGGTGCTTGCTCACCTGAAAAGAAAAAGAACATTTGAACGAATTAGTTTTATTTTTTTATTTTTGATTATGATCGTTAATGGTTAAGAAGTATAAGGAGCCACTCTAGGATGCTCACGAAGTTCAAACCAAGCATCGGAGTGGAACCCTTGATCATAAATATGGCAAAAAGTCTATAATTATTGGAGATAACTGAATGCAGACCCCTTAAATAATACGATAAATCTATTGCCGGCAGGCAAAAAGTGATGCCTCACTAGTAGATACCATGTAAATAACTAACAGTGATCAGTTCAGTAGATCGCAAACTGTGCAACCGATTTTTACGCAATGTGACAGATGTGTTCTGATGGACGAAGAAATTTATGTTAAAACCGAATTTAAGAAGTCAAATTCTTCGAGATGCCTACTCATGAAAAGGTTCGAACCAGCTTCCAGGTTCCAGGTTTTTCCAGGTAAATTTGTGTAAAATATCATGATTTTGCAAAGGTTTTACTTCTGTGGTAAAAATAATAGGTCAATACATGACTGAAAAAAAAGTGCAAAGATAAAAAAAAAAAATTTATAATAAAGTAAGAGTATTTCTTGAATTCAACGACCAATTATTTTTTAAACATTTTTACATTAAAAATCATTTTAACATCTTCATTTACATTTTTTTTTAAATTGCGACCCAGAGATGGGTCTTGACTCAAACATTCAGTCAGCGAAACATTTTTTGTAGAGAAATGAATCCAACTTAGATGAAATATCAGGGACTAGATAAGAGAAAATCGATGTTGAAAAACATGCGAAAAAAATTTTTTTCTCTCCCGGTGAGACTTGAACCCACATCTACATGGGCCCCGGAGAGGCGCAAGGTGTGGGTTCAAGTCTCACCGGGAGAGAAGAAAAATTTTTTCGCATGTTTTTCAACATCGATTTTCTCTTATCTAGTCCCTGAAATTTCATCTAAGTTGGATTCATTTTTCTACATCTTCATTTACTTCATAGAAATTTTTTAAATCAAATGAATAGATTTTAAAATACACACGTTTGTAACTGTCCGGATTCCAAATGATCATAGCCTTAGTTAGCGGATCATTATTGAAAAACTTATCCGTAAACTAGGCCCGTTCAAAGGACCCGTCCCGGCTTGGGGGAGGGAGTTTTCAAAATTCATATTTAGCTGGAACGATTAAAAATAAATCAAAATCAAAGTTTCAAATTAAGGCTTTTTCCGGTACGTTATCAATAAATAATTTAAAATGGTGATTGTTTTTTGAATTAGACATATTGAGCAAATATTTTCGAAATACAGAAAACTAATGCGAATAAAATTTAATGCTTTGGGCATCGGAATCAGTGCAAAGAATTAAAATATATGAAAAATAACACCAGATTATACAAAAAATAATCCGAATTCAAAATGAATTTCAGATCAGGTCAGTAATAAACCGTGGCTGAAAATTGTTAAGTAAAATGAAAATAAAAGTTAATTTAAAATCATATTAATTCACATTTCCTTACTTCATTTTCAATCGAAGGGTTGTGAAATTCCTTTGTTTTATCTTGAAATCAAAACAATATTTAGTCACGATTTTAATTCATAATTTTCTTAATGAGAAAAACATCCATTTTTATCTTGAGGGTATTTTTTTAAAATTTCATAGATGATTGGATTGAATTTGATAAAAAGAGAATATATTCAATTTAGTTTCAAGAGTGCTTGTGATCAAAGTCAGAGATAAAATTCGTTTTTATAGTCAAATTCTTCAAGTTTTCAAAAATTCAACAAAAATTCAGATTTAAATATATGCTTCCAAGAAGATTATATTTGTAGAACAAAAAAATGCAGAGTTCAAATACAAAGTCAAATTTTTTTAAATATTTCAAAAAATTTCATTAGTTCGTAATTGAATTCGTAAATTTATTTTAAAATAAAAATGAAATGAAAATTTAATTTATTGGCCTTGTCGTTAAAAGTTATGATGTTTGAATAAGAAAATTTCAAGATAATGAAAATGAAAATTTGTTCCATGAGGAACAAATTGATGACATGTGGTTAAAAATGCTTCTGAAAAAATTCTACTCACTCATTTTCAGTGTCTATTCATTTTAATTAACTTATTATTCACCTGTAATTTTCATAATCTTGTAATGTGCTTACTGAAAAAATATATTTTTAACCGATAAGATCGCCAAATTGAATAAACAAGCATTACTAATGTGGATCAAACTCTTCATGATAAATTTTGGTACCGTAAACGGGATATCATTGATCAACGAGGTAACTTTTTCTACGTTTAAAAACCTATAAGTTGATTTTCAAATTGGGAAAAACTTTGTTGGTTTTTGAAAATTTCAAATGTAAGTTAAAATGTAATTTCAAAATCTTGAAATATCTATTTTTTTTCGAAGGCTCGCAAACAATCGCCCTTCCTGATGAATTTTTTATGTGTTTTTTGTTTTTCCAACTTCTTAGCTGTTAGTTCCTAATTCAAAAAAGCTTTGAAAACTACAAATGGACTCAAAATTATCCGATGAGCAAATAGTTTAGGAGCTTATCTTAAGTAATGCAGCTGCCCTAAATCCAAATATGCAATATTAGACTGAGTCGATTTGGGGTCATTTTTAAATTTCCAAATCCTGGGGTCTTGAAAGCTTCGTTGAAGTTTAAAATTCATCCATGTTTTTTGTCTGAATTTTTAAGTAATGTTTACATGAATAAATTTGAACTTTAAGTTTGTTTGGAAAGATTGAATATTTTGTACTGAAAAATCAACATAATTTTTGTTTCTTCTGTGGAACTGAGCATGCTTATGGTTTTAGTTGCAATTTGCAAATTCTCCAAATGTAATTTTCCGCTGAACAACATTGTCGAAGACATTTACTTTGTATTTTATTCTTATTAGACAAAAAGTTGTTAGCTGTTTAACAGGGATATTTCTTTTGGAATTGATAAACTATAAATTTCCCATAAAAACCTAAAAGTTTAAATTTACTCATGCAAACGTTACTTAAACATTCTGCAAAAAATCATGGATGAGTTTTGAACCAAAACGAAGCTTTTCAGAACCCAGTGTTTGAGAAATTAAAAAATAACCCCAAATCGACTCAGTCTAATGTAATAAGTTTTGTTTTCCGTCAGCTTTTGTTATTAATTAATTTTTGTAAGGAAATGGAAAACATTTTAAGTAATTTCTGCGGTTTTTTAAATTACAAAACAAAATTTAAGATAATGTTTTCAAAAAAACTGATAAATTTTCTCCAAGATCACAAGGAACTTTAACTTTTGCGAACAAAGTTATATAGTTTTTTGTTTTCTCTTCACCATTATGTAAATTACGAGAATATGATAGAATTTTTAAAGCAGTGGAAGCAAAAATCTAATCGTTTTGCAGTCTTCAACAAATCTGTTTTATGAAATGAAATCATTTTAAAACTTTCTTTAGTTTTATCATAAATACTTGTTATGATATTTTTTCAATTTTTTTTTTCAAATTTTAGAACTAAGATTTTTCAGATAATTGTATCTCTGAAATTAGAATACCTAGACTAAAGATTGTTGTTTGATTGAATGGATGAGATTAAACATACTCCGAATCTGTTATTGTCTTTCATGTAAGTTTGTCGATCCATAACTTATCAATGATTGATCTCCCTCAAATCTGGTTCATTTTTAAACTTATAAATGCCATGCCCCCAAAACTAGAGTGGATACACAGTTCTGACAAAAGATTCGAATTTAAGGTACCAAGGTTTTCCAAATCATTCAAAATTGCTGTTTTGTACAAAAAGGTTATAAAATGTTCAGCGTTTATATTGATATTTTAAAGGTTAAAACTTATCTTTTCATCTTCATATTTTGTTATCATTTTCAAACAAATTTGCCGAGTTTTCTAGTTCCACTAATAAGATTTTTTTAAAATTATTTTTGTCTTAATTTTTCAATTTTGAATGTTTGTTTTCTGAAAACTCTTTTGGAAGCCTATAAATCTAAAACATTGTTGTTACCTTAATTTTAGACCAATGATTCCACTGACGGTGATAAAATGTTCAGAGCTTGCAATTTTTAGACTAAAAATCCTGATTTTGAAAAGTTATAAACGTTTTACAAACTTTCAATTTTTTTTTAATCGATCATGATTTTTCAATTAATCTTAGAATAGTTCGAAAATGTTGTGAGGTAGCATTTTTAGAACTATGTATATTTTAATGCGCAATATTAACTAAATTTGTATTTGCTTGTTGTCTCCAATATTTTTAACAAAACTTGAAACATTTTATTTTGATTTCTTATAGATTATAAAAACAAACTCAAATTTCAATCAACAATTTTTTCAGTTAAAGCTTTAAGTGATGAATTGAACATTTAAAAAATATGATATGTTATGATGTTGTGAACATCAAAAACAAACTTTTTTTAGTCTTTTATTTTTAAAACTGGAAGAATCTGGATATAATTTTATATCTGACTTCAATTACTTGCACTGTTTAAGCAGAATTAAATATTTTCTTCATTTTAGCAAATTAAATTCAATTATAAATCAGGTGTTTCAAACCTATTCTCTTGAGTTTTAAATTATTTGAACTAGAAAAATTCACATTTCAAATGGCGATTAATTTTTTTTTCATATTCAAGATAATGATTTTGCTAAAATGTTTTAGCGTTATGGTTAATTTCCGATCGGACCTGAAATATATTTTTGAATTTCATTGCTTTTATAATCTGGTTCTATATATTATGCACATTTTATTTCTGTTCACTAATTCTGATGTCCGAGGCTTTAATTTCTTTTTTGTTCAAATTTAAATTCTTTTATAAGTTTATTGTTGTTTCAACAATTTGATTTTTATATTTGTAAACTAGACTGCCTAGAATTTTTTTCAGGGAAAATATTGATTTCAGTATAAAGAACATCATTTTAAATCATTTATTGATGACTTTCCGGAAAAATTCATGAAAACATTGAAGCCGAAAATGCTGTTCCTTGAAGTTGTCAATTAAATTTTATTAAAAAGGTTTTTAAATGGTAACCGTTTTTTATTGTAAAAAACTAATCATTTTCATCTTTTTATTCTGTTTTAATTTTCAATTAAATATACCGAATGTTTAAGTTCTTCTAATAAATTTTACTAATTCTACTACCTCCCCCCCCCCCCCCTCCCCACCATATATGGGTCCTTTGCACGGGTCTGGTTCGAAGAATGTCACTTTTTGGTTTTCTTTTTCTATTTTTCTATTTCGTCCTCACGCAATGCAACAAAATGGACTGAAAAATTCTCTGGCTAACTTTCTTGTTAAAATACTAGTTCTGAAAATTGGACGGAAAATCTGTCAGTAATGCTTGTTTATTTTCATGAAAAAGAAATGCTCTGTATTGAGTATTATAATTATTTTCCTGATGATAAGTTTTCTTGTTATTCCAACCGCTTTGCCGTCTTGCGCAAAATTGTAACCAGAGAATTCTCAAGTAAGCTCCAAACATCACTTTTTCATTTGCATTGCGTGAGAACAAAATAATCAAAAAAACCGAAAATGTGACATTTTCCGAACTAATTTTCGCGTTTTGTCAATTTTAAATTAAAACCCTACCCACATTCAAAAATCTTAATCTAATAAAAAACCTGAAAAATTTTGATCAAAAAGAAAACTTTTAAGGCTACAGGGTTTTCAAATTCCAGAAAAGTTGCAATTTGTTACACCCTTTGTCATACATAAAGAGTCAAATATAGCTTATTAGAAAAAGTCGATTTTAGCATGAAGCAGTAATTCATCCCACACAAAACTCACATCACATAACATTGTCATCAATAATCAAAATTTACATTTTGCAAGGTACAAATAAATTTATAGCTTATTATTGATAATTTGTGGGCGAACATTTTAAATATCAAAGAAGTGTTTCTAGATGACTTTTGAAAACAGGAGTATATTCAATAAATAAATTTGTGCACATTTTGGCAAAACTAGAGAACGATTATAAAGTTTTTGAAAATAGGTCCCAATTCGATGATCAGCTTTTTCTACGACCGCGAGTAATTTTGACTTCTTAGAAAAAAGCTATAGATCAGTTCATCAAAATAAGGAAAATTTGAAAAAAAATTGATGAAGATTTAAACTTTATCGAATCTTTGATACTTTTCGAAGCACAAGTCAAAAGATTTTGCAATCAGATTTTAGTTTTCATGTAGGTTTATTAATTTATCAGTTATGAACAATTGATCTAACCCAGAACTGGATAGTTCAAAAATTTTCACACACCATTTCACCCAAAAGAGAGGTAAATTATAAACGAAATCTGACAAATGTTTTAAATTCTGGACGCCCAAATTTTCCAAAATTATATCTTGAATCAAAAAATGTCGCTCCCTTGTGTAATCATAAGATTTTTTCAAACTTGGATTGTTTTTTTGGAAATGTTACTCAAAACTGGAATAGAGAATAATACTACTCAATTAATTCATAAGAAATTTCAAGTGAAATTTTAAAATTCGCTTTCTTTCAACCTCCTCCGGAAATAATGGAGCAGCCCTAATTGAATAGGGATCGAAAAATATTCATTAGTATTGAAAACATAATAATTCCATTTTTGATTTAAGAAATTTTGGTGCACTTTAAATGAGAGAATAGGTAATCATGATGTTCGGTAGATGATAACATTTTTTTTAAAGAGAACAGCATAATTCTTGTGAGTACCTGATAGAAAGGAGTTTTCACGAAGCAGATCATTTTATTTTTTCGATTTTAGCAAAAATTGATCTTCATAAAATTGATTATTAGTTTAAATTTACACAGCAGTATTGAACTGGTAAAGGATGTTCTGATAAGATCCCACGTTTTGATTCGGATTTATTTTCCTTTCTAAATCAGAAGTTAACGAGGGCAGTGAAATCATTTACCAAGTAATCCAATTGTTAAAATAACAATTTATAATTTTTAGTTTGTTTCTAAACCTGATTTGACCATTTTGATTTTTAATATTCTTGAGGAAAAAAATCGATTTATCTGGTGTATTCAACTACTGTAACTTGTGAATTCTCAATCAATATAAACTCAAAAACTAATTTTGAATACTGATGTTTAATTTGTCTGATGTGATAAAAACCCTGAAATTTAGAATACTTTCCCTCTGAACTCTCTACTCTCAATTTTACGGTTCATATAGTGAACTGAGTACAATCTATCATGCTTAGATCTTTTAAAAACGCTTTGGCACGGTTTCTTTACTCGACTTTCGCTTTAAGTACACACAATTTTTTTAAACAAGTTGTCGCGTTATGAAACAGAACGCTGTTAAATGTCTTTGACGGATGTTTTTCATTGAAGCTTGACGAAAATTTCCTAAATGGTGTGAAATAAGGTATAGAAATTAATTTTTTTTAAAGCTATCGTAAATATGTAACTAAACATTGTAAATCATCGTTTTTGAGAAAAAAAACATGGGCCATTGAATAAATAGATGCTCTTCTTATGGAATCTAATCGTGCACTAAGTCATTACTTAGTTTAGTTGGAAACCAGTTAATTTAAATAAAATCCTCAGAAATAAAATACGATCCACAATCCAATGATTTTGTTCGCACTTTGTTGTGATTGGGCCACATCCAAAAACAAAATAAAAAGTGGTTCAAATTTGAATAAAATGCTCGCTGACGATGGTGAGAAAAAAAAACTCATTCTTTATTGGCTATCGCAATAATGGCCAAATCACTCAGTGAAGAGCCTCTTCCCAGAAGAGGCCAAAGCATGCCAAAACGAACCAACCGGAGTAGGTAGTATAATCATAATCTTTACCGCTTTTTTATAGCTTTTTTCTTCAGCACCGAGGTCCTGCCCTGGATTACAACCGGGAGGCAGAAGGTGCCACCTTTCATCGCCCCAAAGTTTTCATTTGGCCTGGGTGGGAATAAGTTCGTCTTTTTTTTTATATAAAAAAAAAGACTCAAAAAACTCAACCGCACGCTACTAATCGGCATTAAAAAGAGCTTCGTTGAATGAATTTGTAAGCAACGGCAACAGAAAAAATTGTACCTATAGAGCTGAAGCAATTCATACTTTATTGCCACTTCTGCGAGGCTATAATTTCGCGTTAGCCCCCCTGAATCGGCACATTCTGAACTCAATAGCCTTTCTTTTGATAACATTAAACTTTCTTTAGATTTATTTTTTAATTTTTAAACATTTTCCGGTAAATAATAAAGTTTTCCATTTCGAAGAAAAATCAATTTCATTTATTCTCATCAAAGATTGGAACCGTTAACAGTTAAGAGTTTCGTTTCAGCTTCATGTATGATTAATTGTGGGTTATCTGAGTTAAATTTGGTCCTTGGACGGCTTCTAAATTTTTTTTTGTTTTAAATTTATCAAAACTTAATTTTTGAAACCCTTTGTACACGTAAGAAGAAATGAAAAAACAATGTATTCAATTTAGAAAAAAAATGGGTAATTTGAAGTTTAACTGATTTCTACATATTCTGAATATTTTAAAAGGAAAGCTCTGATATAGGTAATTTGATAACTGTTGATCAAAAATCAAGCATTTGATAATGTTTCGAACAAAAAGATCATCACAAAATTACCCGTTAAAAAAAACTTTTTAATAAGTGGGAACATTGATTTACCTTTAGCTATACAGGCTTTATATGTGTATCAGGGTGGCAGCCAAATGAGTCATGTCAAATTTGAAAATCGAACATAAATATTTTGTAGATTGGCCCTTAAAAATTGACCGGTGATAAATTTCAACTCAATCGGACTTGATTTAGGGATGCCTCGAAGTGCTCAAAGATTCGGGGTTTTCACCCTCAAAAATCACCAAAGGAAATCAGAAAAATAAAAGTTTTAAATGTGATGCTAAATGACTCAGAAATTTCGAGATCTGATGATAGTTAAAAAAATAGTACCTACAAATTGAGTTTCTTGGACTTCGTCGGTTTTCCTTAAAAAGGCTGGTTTTCCGGAAAGTCCCAGAAAGTCAGTATTTGGTCCAAATTTTTTTTAGATAATTTAAGATCTCAACGTTTCATGCATTTCTAAGTCATATGGTATCAAAAATAAAATTTTGATTTTCCAAATTTCCCCCTTTGGTGATTTTCATGGTAAAAGAAACGGAGCTTTGAGCAAGCCCGTTTGAGCAGAAATTTTGCACAGGCCAATTAACAAAATGTATACGGTTCGTTTCCAAAATTCGATCATGAAATTTTTCTCATACATCTATCGCCACCTTAATGTGTTTCTTAAAAAAGAATTTCATATATTAATTAAAATACCAGATACGAATTTGTTAAACTGCTACTTAAAACAATGAATGTTATTATCACACAGTTTTCGTTAGATTCCGTCAAGACTAATCATATAAAGCATATTTTTAGCTTGGTTTATAATGTATATTGTTGGTGTAATTTTTTTTATATATCTCAATGCATTTTTATAAGGTTACTATTTGACACTTCTTGTCTTTTTTGTTTTTGTTTTTGATTTCTACGAAGTTTTTTTCTTTTATGTCTTTTCAGGGTACTTTGTAGTTTTTTTTATTATTTTTTTGTTAAATTGAATTTTTATTAAAAAAAACTTATTTCAGCTGATAGTGAAAAATATATCGACCAAGTTTATATGAAAAAAAACCAATATTTTTTCATAAAACCGTTTTATTAAGGAACGCGAGCGAAACTCGAACCGAACCAAATTCATTAAGGCCCAATAACATATTTGGTTCAGAAAATTGAATCAAACATTCCTATTCGATTCACATTCTTAAACAAATTCAGGAATACATTTTAAGAAGAAATCTTTCAATTTAACCTGAAATCAGATTTTTATTAGAATCACATGTAACAGTCTGAAAAAGATGAAAAGATTAATGATTTTTATTTAGGACACATATTTAAAACTTAGGACAAAAGCAGAATTGAGAATTATTGAAGGCTCGTTATGAAAATATCCATCTATTCAGGAGACAAATAAAAAAGCTACAACCAATAAAGGTCATTTCTAGAATAAGCTAACTAGAATTTTCCTTACATATCCGAACAAATTTATCATTTCCCACAATTTTAAAAACCAAATCACTTGAAAAATTTTTTTTCATTGAAACACATCCGCTGATTTCAATCGTATTTTAGGTCCTTAAAAATCGTGTATGTTTCTTTTTATACAAAACTTGCACAAAAAAGTTGATTTTTTAAGTCAGAATCTATAAATTTAATGACCATATATGAGATTTTCGTTTGATTTTGTAAATTTAGTGTATAAAACCTGGCAAAATCCAAGCTCTTCAGAGAAATCCGGGCACGGGGACCGGACGAAACGTGTGCCAAGTTTAGTATTAAATATTTGGGCAATCCTGGATGAAACCGGGCAAGTCCGAAAAAAAACCGAGCAATCTTTTATTTTCACTTGTTGAAATATATGAAGTATGAGATTTTATAAAAGATTTGAACTGACGATTTTTGTCGCAATTTTGGTATTGGAATGTGCTAGCTGGATAAGAAATCTTATAAGACTCTCTTCCAAATAAATTTTGAATCTAGATACTTTTGAAAAATTTCTAGAAACTGTTTGAGCTTGAATGCGTGGGTTTACATATTATCACCGCTGTATTATGATTTTTTTTAAAGTGATATGAATGAGATGCGGCCAAATTGGTTGAAACATCTTTTGAGAGGAAGATTTTTATGCTCCTTCAAAAACAACCCGGTCGCAGGAATTGCTAAGACTTCCTCATCGACGAACTTTATATGGTCAGAACAATCCTTTAGATGTACATTTGCTGTGCAAACCCAACGAAATTGCTAGTGAATTTGATTTTAATTTGTCAAAATCTGTGTTTAAATCAAGCAGAAGATAGTTTAATCTCTGTAAAAAAAAAATTTAAGCATCTGCAAAGATTGTTAAATAAATTGATAAAAAGTTTGAAGCTTATTACGTCTAATTGATAGTTGATGATTCATTTACTCAAAAACAAATTTGCAACATAATTTCGAATCGGTGATCTGTCTTTCAATTGAAGATTCAGATTTTTTATTTACTTGTTTAGTTTTGAAGGGACAATGTTTGAAATTTATTTAAATCCTCATTAGATATTTCTATTAAAAAAAACTATCTTTTTTCACTGGAAGATTTATAAGAGCATCTGTAACTAAATATTTCAATTGATTGAACAACTAAGTTAAGAATTGCTCAACTTTTTTACATATGCTTTTGGGTCAGAATTCCCCCAAATTTTACTGAATTTCCTGATTTCAACTGAACGGGGGAAAAATCAATAACAAACTCTATTACTTTTTTTCTGAGCCAAAACTACTTTTAGATCTCCCAAAAATAGATTTCACTTGAAACTCGTTTATTTGGTAAGGTGCGCTATCCCGATTAGGTACCATCTTTCCCAAAAATTTAATATAATGTTGTAGTAATCTTGCCAGATTACTAGTTTTTTACTTTAAAACTAAAAACTTAAAAAAAAAAGATAAAATTATGGCTGCCAAGCTTAGCCGAAAGTTGAAAAAAAAAACACCCAAAGTTTTTGCCAGATTTATTCACATTTCGTTCAAAACTTAACAAATAACTGGAGTTGAGTTATTGAAAATTTTGATTTATTTAAGTTTTCTTTCAAAATTGTACAGTTTTGCTTAAAAATTGTGAAAATTGATTATATGGAATTTATTTTTGTAAGATAACCATAGAATCTTAAAGACAAGAGTTTTAGAAAAAGTTTTTGCATGTTTAAATTTAGCGCAAATAACAAATCAAAATGGATCCCCGGAAAAAAGGGAATTTTGTAGACTGTGTTATCATTGAAATCATCATCATATACATTATCAAATGGCTGAGACAGGATTCAAAAGGCAAATAAAAAATTCTAATTTTTGCCATGTGAATGTTCAAATCAGGGGTGAGCAACCTTTTTGAAGGAACAAAAAATTAATTTTTTTTTTAAATAAATGGTGCATACGATCAACCAAAATTAAATAGGGAGAGGAAAAAAAGGAATACTTGATCCCTTTTCATATTTTCATCCAGTTTTTTAAAAAAAAATTTATGATCGCTGTTTTTTGCAATTTTTGACAGCGTGTATCGATACACGAACCCATAGATGAGCTAGAATCGATTTCGTGGGACTAAAAAATATGTGATATTTAGTTGCATTGATTTTTTTGGCCATATCTGTTTTTATTACACAGATTATACATGTCAGGAAAAAAGTACTCTAAAAGTTTGTCCACTACTCAATATTCATTGGATACTTAAAGGTGCAATTTTTGAATTTTCAGATAAAAGTGCTTTTTCGAGTCCTTTTTAGCAGGACATTATTGGAAAATATAAGTCATTGGATAAATATACATAATTTCGTGCTTAGCAATGAGGAACATACATTCAGAACAAAAATATATCTTTTTGGACTCGAGGGATCAAGTTCACCCATAGCATAAATTCTGGAAAAAAAAATTCTTAAAATGTTGAGAGTTTACTTTTACTCTGAAAATATGGTATTAAGATGTTCATGTTTTACTCTTTTACTTTTTTTTTTATTATAACTTCTTTTGTGGAAAACTTTTGTAGTATATGATGTATGTATATAATTTATAAGTCACATTTTATTAGGTTTTACAAACAAAGTGCAATAACTCAAAAAAAAGTTTTTTCAATTTTTTTTCATAAACAGGTTGGTTGTTTTGATCGCTGAGGAATCAATTATTAAGGGATTAAGTATTCTCATTCTCTCTTCCATATCTAAGTCTTGATCATGTATGCCATATTCAAATTTCTCAATCGATTTAAACTTGATAACAAATATTCATTTTTGCAAAAAAAAAAACATGATTTGCTTTCCATTATTGAATAGGAAACGAAAAAATCACAGGTCTGTTTCGTAAAAAAAGTTTGAACCGTTTTCTAGAAAAAAAACTGCTTTCTTGTTAAAATTCATGGTACTGTTCGTAATTACTTCAATTGAAAAGTTTAATGAAGCTCAGCAAAAATAAATAGTTAGAAAAATATCTATTTGAGGAAATCGCTGTCATTTCAGTGATGGCCGTTGAACCATTTTTGGGATTTATACAAACTTACCCTTTGTTCTGTGCGCATTTTTCAACAGTGTTTTTTCCACAAATTACATTTTTATTTCAAAGAACCGATTTTTTTCCAAAACACGGCGGAAAAGCTGTTTTTTTTAATTTAAATGTTCGTTTAAGATCAATTCAGTGTTGCATGTTGAGCAAGGTTCTCAAAATTACTGAAAAATTCCAAATTTCGCCGATTTTTTATTAAATTTCAACAAAGTTGTATGTCACTTGTAGGTTATTTGTAGCTTTTAAAAAAGGGGGATTTTGAAGGCTTCATTTGAAAGAAAATCTAGTTTGTCGTTCAAATAAGATTTAATTTCAACTCTTGCAAACGTTACATTCATTCAAGTTTATATAAATAATAAACAACAAACCAATAAAATATATTTTCAGCTGAATTTTCCATGAAAATAAATTATCATGAATAATTCTCGCGTGAGGTTTCATTGCGACGAATGCAACAAAATGTCAACAAAGATTTTTATTACGAAAAAAATTCAAAAATTGACATAAACTAGTCGCAAGTTTTTTCCATTTAAGTAGTGCATATTTGTAGCCTGGGCAACATATTCTATATGTGAGATATAAATTTTAAAGTTGTTTTGATAACTTTTGCAGCTGTTTTTTATGAACTCTTGAGATGTTTCATAAGTCGTAATTAAAGCTCAGGCGAGAATTCATTTCATTATTATAATCCTGTGAAAAAAAAAAAATTCAAGATTTTTCAAAAAACTCAATCTTGAATATGAGTTCAGATCTTATTTTTTATTGGATTTCACCTGTTTTGTATTTTGTATTGGGCAATTTTGGATTTTTACTCCGAGTTCTAGTTCTTTGTTTTGAATCTGTAAAAAAATATGAACTCCTTATTTGATATCGATTTATGAATCGTAATTCCAAACAAAATTTCCTGAACGATTTTATCACAGAATTCATAACCGAAAATCTCTCATTTCAATCTTGAATCTTTTTTTGTCGATATGAATTCTAACTTCAATTATTAATTCATAACTCAACAAGCGAATCTGAATTAAATTTTCGAATGATGAACTTTGTTAAGGTCCAGTTCAGTATTAGAATAAAGAGTTAAAAATTCAAATCCAAATCCTGAAAATGGTTTTTTAGTTTAAGTTTTTTTTATATCCCGGAATGATAGGTTTCGAACATGGTAAATGAATCTAAAGTAAGCTTAAAATGCTAAACCATGATTTGAATTCGAATGATGAGCCGAACTAAAAATCAAGAATATTAAACTGGATACAGATTTCACAATCCGGTCAGAGGCAACAAATTTTTATTTTTATGAAAATAAATTTGGACCAGAAAATCAGAAATGATTCTAACCTAAGCCCACCAGAAATTTTTCCGCACTTATCCGGGTAGGGCAAATCCGGGCTATTTTATCTAAAACGTTGCAAAATCCGGGTATTCGATTTCAAAGTTCACAATCCAAAATCTGGGCATTATCCAGGCAAATTTGGGAATTCTTCAAAAAACGTCGAGAATAAAAATACCGTCAAACGGGGCATCATGCAACAGCGGGGTTCGATGCAACATTTAGATAACACCACACTGAATCAATTTTAAATTTAAAGAATTGTAATAAAGTTATCTTTTAATGATAACAAAATGATGATGACATAATTTCTCGCACCTTAAGCTTGTTTTTTAAAGTTTTTAATTTTTATATAAAATTTGAAAAATCGAGCAATAAATGTACAACTTTTAACATTTTTCGATGTCGAAAAAAACTTTACCCAGTATCACGGATTGGTTTGATAATATTACCTACAAACTTTTTGCTGGTTTCCTTATGCTTTACTAACACTGTTGGTGTACAAATATTTTTCGAACAATCACCCAATTTTTTATATAAATATTTTTATAATTCAGTTAGGTGTCTGGGGTAAAATGCAACAGAATGCAAATCAAAGAAAAACCTTGTAAATATCGTTTCCATGTGCTGGAATATGATTGTTTTACATCACGCGTTTGTAAACATTGAAATTTCATTCATCCAAACATTTAATTCTATGATATCAGCTGTAAGAAATTTTCGTAGTATTATTTAACCCCTTAATGTATGCAGCATAGTTATTTTCAGAAAAAATGTGAAAAATAGATTTTACAGACCAAAAAATTACTGCAGTTAGTGTTTTCATGCGTATTAGTCTTTAACGGATCACAAATATATTGAAAGTTATAAATTTTCATACTATTTATAAGAATTTTCATTAAAAACAAAGTTTGTTGCAAGTTACCCCATTTTCTAAGGAGTGTGAAAATCGCATGTTTTTGAAAAATTAAAAATAACTAAAGAAACCAATATTTTTTCTAACTACGCCAATTTGATGTCCCATCATCCTTTAAACTTTTGATGCATAAGGGGTAGGATTAGCTGTGAACCTTAGTTTTTTAGAAGCCATTGAAGTTGAAAATTGTTGCATGTTGCCCCAGTTGACGGTACTTTTAAAGTTGTGTTTTTGTTTCATCGAAACACATCAGCCATATTATCTGAATAAACTTTGCTCCACAAATTGTTTTGGACGCAAAATATGTGATTAGTAACGGGAAATTCGAATAATGTTTTGATTTCGCAAATATTTAAAGTGAAAATATTGGGCAAAATTTGGGCTATCAGGCAACCTTAGTGAGTCAAAAGTTATTAAAATTAAAAACTTTTTGAGTCGAATCTAAGAATTTTAAATATTGTTTTGTTTAGATTTCAGATTTTGTTTTCCAGACTGAGATGCCGAGTCTGGTTGATAAGAAATCTTAAGTTCATCCAGTTTTTATTGTTCAGATTGTTATCATAATTTTTTAATTTGCTGAAAAAATAAATTTCAAAGTTTTGGAAAATTAAACAGTATTTTAAATTTTATCAGTATCGTAAACTGAATTTGAATTGAATTGTTGTTTATGAAAGAACCGTATCATGCCTAACCATGTCCAAAACATAAGGTTTATACGTTCAATTTTCATTAAGTATATTCTATCAAGTCTGTATCGACAAATTCGATAAATGTCGTAACGTGAAGTACAGAGTAAAGTCTATAAAAGTTGAATCATTGAAAGAATATTCTCATACATCATTACACACTAGACAGCTATAAAAATCTGCTTTGGAGTTTGGTTGTGTGAGTCCCTTGATAAATTATGCTGTTCAATCCCACTAATTTCATTCAAACAAATTATGAATCAAATGGCTAAATTGACCGTTATTATTTCGATGAAAGGAAATTGAACAGTTCACGAATTCCAACAAACGTCCAAGCAAGTTTTTCCGACTGGCAAGACGACGATCTTACCCGGAAGCACTCAAGCAATTTCAATATGACTGTCGGTGCAATGTGAATGCACTATTCAACAAAGTCGTTAAAAAAAGAAGGGGTATGTGGCAAATATAACCACTTCCTTCCTTGGCGCCATCATAAATGCTTTCCGTTTGATTATCAGAAAAGGCATTCCCAAGCAAAATTTCTACTGAGCATTATTGTGCTAAGTTCTTGAGGGGATTATTAGAAGGTTAAACACTTCTTCAAATCTCTGCTAAAAAACTTAAAGAAAAAAATAAAGTGAACGTACATACCTTTTAATGGATTCTCAAGGTGTTACTCGTAGCTCGAACGATAAGCTGGAAAAAGCTGGACTTTACAGCACTTTCAGCTTGGACTGTAAATTGAATCATGCCCCCACCCTCCCACAAAAGATAGTCCTGGCATCACGTACTCAATTTGAATAATGAGTGGGATATGAAATTGCTCTACCGACACTCTCGAAGGGAGTTCTGGATCCTTTCTACCTTTAAGGGAATGCGCCAGTGCTGGTATTTTTCTTTATTTCCATTGCTGGAAGTGGCCAACAGTTTTTCATACATCTCCATTTCATTGCAGCAAAGAGCCACCGAAGTAAAGTGGTTCTCCCTTTGCGAAATTTGTTCGTGCTTTATTTTCATTGAAGAGATAAAAAACAACTGAAAAAATCATCTGCAATGAAATACGTTTAAGTGATTTGAGTTTATTTTTAAGATAATTTTAAGATATTGTAAAATTTTCAACGGAAACATTCTAGTTTGCAAATTTCAATCAGCCCCGTTGATAAAAATCTAAAAAGTTAAACGATGCAATTTTGTGCAATCTCAAACGAAAATTTTTGAAATGTGAAACCAAATGCGGCAACCTAATTTCGAAAGTGAGTGGGTGGTGGTATCCCTAAGTAGAGAAAATTGGGCTTCCAACAACCTTCAGCCAACTATCTCGAAAGCAACTCACGCAAGCAAAAAGCACGAAAAAGATGCAGCAATGAGCTCCTAGCCAAGGCATGTGCGAAATGAAAATTATTATTACCGTAATTTATACGGCGGGCGGCACTATCATTGCCATCTCTAGGCTTTTTTTAAGTTTAAGGAAGGGGGAACTCATAATTCTGAAACCGCTTTACTTTTATAGGTTTTCTCGCTAAAGTTAACTGGGTCACTATCGCCTCGGGAAAACGGCTCGGTTTAATTTTAAATGAAGATATTTTGCTGAGTATATTGGTTATCATATTTGAATCTAATTCAATTTACAGTTGAACATCTAACTTGGACACACATGAATAATTTTCAAATGTAGTTGGTTCTTTCAAAAGGTTATATAGGTGCATTTCATTTGATAGACGAAAATAGGAAAAATATTGCTCTACCAATAATTTATTTCATACTTAAGGCTGCCTACTCATTGATATTTTCCGTTCATTGTCGACTTAGCGTGGAATGATTTTCTTTTTTCCTTGGTATAATTATTGATTTTCACACATCTCTGAAACTACAGACATCCAAACTTCTCCATAAAACTTAACGTGCCGTTTGAAAAGTGTTTTATGGAGAAGCATGGTGATTTTTCGCAAACTAATCTTATTTTCCATCAAGAGCATGGGTGGTCGGTCAAGCTTTCCACCAAAATGGCCTTATTTTTAAAATGGCGAAAAGCAGAAACGGATTTTCATAATAAAAATTTCGCATCATGGATCCGCCTGTGGGCTCTTTATGTACAGTGGGCGAAATTTTTTTTTTTGCATATATTAAGCGTTCAAAAACCTTATGGTCTCCGGCCAAATTAACTGTCACTTTCAAAGATCTCCGCATTAATGCAAACGATTTTATTCGATCCACTTGAAGAGCCTACAAGCGGATTCTTAATGCAAAATTTTCATAAAGAAATTCTGATTTATGCTGTCCGCCAGCTTCAAAAAAGACAATTTCAGCAGGTTCTCAGCATGATTAAATCTTGATTGCGATTTGTTTTTTTTGCCCTCTTGCTGCCAGACGTGCTGAGAAACAGTTAGCGTCCATTAACAGGGGGCTCCAATGAATTTCTTGGTGTGGGGGAGTGAGGTGGGCCGCTTAGAAAAAAAATTGGTGAAACTCTTAACCACCTTGGATCAAGAGTCGTAGAATGTACATGACATTGCTTTCAAAGTGTATGAATAAACTTACTCAAATAATTATTTGCAAAATTGATCTGAAAAATCAGTTCAACCAAAATTATAGATAGATAATGTTTTTCAAACAAAACTGTAAAACAGTGAAACTCCTGAGCCTTGGGTTCAATTCTGTTTTTCAATCCTACAATTTGAATTCATTCTATCATGTTAACATAATGTGAACTGAGAATTTCTTTACCCTTCGTTTCATAAAGTTACAAATTTGCAACAATCAATGTATAAAAAAGTGAAATCGTAATTTATTTTAATTTTTTTTTCTTAACGTACACATCATTTCCAACTATTAAAATTAAATTTTCAAGAGCAAATAAAAAAATCATGTAATGGAGGGTTAACAATCATTAAATAAACCGTTCTAAGGGAACAAATGTTTTAATACACACGTGCTCTGTAGTTTCTCAACACACTTTAAGAGTTAATATAACGAAGATAGTGATGGGAGACCATCATATAGGTATGCAATTCAAAACTAAAAAAAAGGGGATTTCAACGTCCCTCAACAAAAATTTAATAATCAGAGTAACAACTAAATTTGCTTAGCTGCTAGCACCTACTACACATGAAGCTTTCAAAAAGTTTCTCTTTCTCAAAAACCTCCCATCAAAGTTTTTACGTTTCCATATGTTATATGTTTTGAAGATAATATATTTTTTTAAGTTCAAACACAATTTTGCATTACATAATAGAATACAGAGCTCGAAAGTTTTGTTAGATTTGGTCTACAATGGCAGGTTCAAAATAAATCAATTTAGAGTGACATGAGTACATAAGAAACAAAACCTGATTTTGAAACTATTTATTCACTATCTTTTCTTTCAAACAAGGACTCTAATATTCTATATTTATAAATTTTATGTATTTTGAATAAATAAATTAAAATTTACTTTTGGTATCATTGAGAAAATATTTCAGTATTTTAACCCTCCAAAACTGTTTGCAAAGTATCCGCTTCGGGAAAATTATAACCGTACATTTTTGGCGATCTTCTGGTCGAAAATGTTGATTTATTTGGTTAATGTTTGATTTATTGTGTAGGGGATTTGTTCTAATTTCAGCATATTTCAAAATAAAGGCGATATGTTTTATCAGGTTTTCTAACATTGGCTTCAAGTAAAACTAAAGTCCGAGAAAACCGTTTTATTTTTAAAATATTTAGAATTTTTAACAGCTTTGTCATATTTTAATGATCTCTTGATTTATGGAATTGCAAAGAATATATCTTTCCAACGGTATATTTTTAAGTTGAATGTATGTTTTACCACTTTCTCGAATCTTCCGGTAGAAAAAAAATCTCACTTTATAAAACGCTTTATCTTTTTTAATAATGAACCGATTTTTTAAACTAAAATTGTAGTTTTTTTTTCGTTAATTTTATAATCATTTTGATAGAATTTACTTAGTCCCTCAAAAATCTTAGTACTTCAGAATTTTTGAATGATGAATATGTTGATTGAAATTTGCGCTTCGGGTCATATTGACTCGAAAAACTTTGGAAGGCTTACAAAAAAAAATAATTTTATAAAACACGTTTGACGAAGATTTATTAAACAATTTTGTTGAAGATTTGAAACAAGTTGACTTTTGCTTTAAAAATATCTATGGTTCAATTTGGTTTAAGATTTCTTTGACGTTTCATCAAATTCCAGTATTTTACAGTATGATAAAAATACAAAAAGAAGACTTTAATAACTATTTTCTTTGAAATTAAAAGTACTTCCGGTCTCTTGGAAAATTGATCATTGAATTCTTAATTTTCAAAGTATTTAAACTTATGTTGCCGGAAATTTTTCAGTACGTATCCGGGCTGTTTTATCTAAACATTAGCAAAATAACATGCATTTGATTTCCAAATTATCGATCAAAAATACAAGCAAATCTGGTTTGAACCCATAAATAACTCAATAAAAATCTAAAAGAAAACTGTAAAAAGAAAATTTTGTCCAAACTTATCATTGAACTTCAAATCGCATTTAGGCTTCCAAAAAAATATCATGATTAATTTTATAATATTTTTGCTCTTAAAAATTTAGTTTAAGACGCATAAATGAAAAAAATTTAAAACACCATCGTTTTTTTGTTCAATTTGTCAAATAAGGTGAATAAATCAGGGAAAAAAATCGGGCATTTCAATGAAGTCTGGGCAATCAGGCCGGACCGAACTATTTCCATTTTTTTTAATTAAACATCCGGGCAATCCGGGATAAAACCGGAAACCTGGCAAGCTCAATTTAAACTGCCCTACAGTTTTTTTTTCCAAAGTGTGCACATAAAGCACAAACGAATTTTTACCAATTTTCAAAATTTCAGTCTCTCTATGTGGAATCAGGTACCTATTTGCATATCAGGAACTATTGCCTCACGTTATAAACGAGAAATTTATTGATGTTCACAATCAAACCCTTTTCGGTCCTTAATGAGATGATGCGTTCTATGCTATAACTTCAATTTTCTCAATAAACATACGACGAGCAAATAATGCAAAAGAGATATTCGACTTTCGGAACGCAAACTCAAGTGAAGGCATGCTAATCCCAGATAAACTTTGAAGACATTCCGAAAATACTTAGTCAACCATATCCCAAAGGAACTTATCAAATCATATCGCAAAAGAAATAATAGAACCAAATCCTACATAAAGCTCCATTTAGAAATAGGACGGTTTCGAATTCGTGTGTTTTAAAAACTTTCGTTTGAAGGAAATAAAGGTCATCTTATGATAATGATATGGAAATAAAGGTCATCTTTTTTTTTTTTTTTTTTAATCTTATACTATATTTATTGAGGCAATTCACTTTATAAAAGTATTATTGTGCCGAGGGTCTGGTTTTGACTTAGAATTAAGGGGGGGTTGGAAGGGGTTTTTGGATGTGGAGGAAGGGATTGGGGAAGGAGAACAATTTATTTCACTGGTCGATTTCCGAGCCTCGGAATTGATAAGTGTAATGTTTGTACGTTGAGGGTCATCTTCAGCCTCGTCACCTGAGGCGATGGGCGAAGCTTGAGGGGTTAATCTTTTGCGGGGCGGTGAAACGGTCAAGTGTACTGTTGCTGGAGCTGGAGTGTTGCGTTCTGTCGAGTGATGAAGTCTTTTTTGGGGTTGTTGTTGCTGTTGGTCCTTCTGTTGTGTCGGTTCGGTCGGTGCGGTGATTTTTTTCGGCTGCTGTTTTTTCTTCTGCTGGTTGAAGGTATCGTTATGATATTTGACTACTTCTGCGTAGCTGGTAGTATTCGGTGTTTGGATTAATCTGCGAGCGGCGTCCAGTGTGATGTTCTGCTCGGTTTTTATTTTCAGCACGGCAGTTTCATAAGCGTACACAGGGCAGTTTCTATCAAGCGGAGAGTGGTTTGATTTGCAGTTTGCACAAAACTTCGATTTAGCAGTGCAAGCTTCGCTGCTGTGGATGCCAGAGCAAACTATACACGCTTTTTCTGACACACATTTGTTTTTCGGGTGTCCATATTGCAAACAATTTCTGCAGATGAGTGGTTGTGGATAATACAGTCTTGTCCTTAAACGAATAAATCCGAAATTTATAAATTCCGGCACAACAGTCGAATTTATAGTCAAAACTAGTGTTGGTGTTTCTACTAGTCCAGCCGCTGTTTTCTTCATAATTCGTCTCACAGCTATAATCTTTTGCGACGATAGCTCTTTTAGAAGATTTTCTTCGGACATGCCTTCTACCTCGTTGCATCTCACTACAAACTTTCGACTGTTTAACTCTGGATGGCGGCCCATTTCGATCGGCGTACCATCGAGAAGTGTAGCAAGGGTAAATATTTTTCGGGCTTGTTCTTTACTCCGGATCTTTAACACGTACCAACTCTTGCTTTTCACATAGTACCCACTTTCTATTTTTCCCGCGTGCTCTTCTATCGATCTTCCAATGACGAACGGATTTTTCGGTAGTTCGAAACCTTTTTTCGCTTTTAGAAACATGTAGTACAATCTACCATGCACTCCTTGCGGATCCATCCATTCCGGAATGGTCCTATCCGGATGATCTCCTGGGGAAGGACTCATCCCGCTGACAACTCACTTGTTAAAAAAATAAAGGTCATCTTATGAAAAAAAATTGTCGGCGGCGGCACACTCTTTCAGTTATGATATTAATCAGTTTTTCTCACTTATACTTCGTCAAATCTGTATTTTGGATGGCTGCAGTTATTTTCTCCTACTTTAATACTTATCTTTAAAAAAAAAAACTGAGGGCAATTTGACAAATTCAGCTGTTTCGAATTCACAAAAAAACTTGATTATTATTGTGCCACCAGAAATGCTGAAATGCATATTTGCTGGAATGCCTGCTGGCAAAATCGGCCAAAAACGAAGCAAAACCATCATGAAATTGAACGTAAAATTTTATCGGTTAGTTAAGATCGTATTTTGCGAAATATGCATACAAGAGTATTGTTTAAGCTTAAAAAACATCGAAAACCAACGTTTTTGTTTTGAAAATTGTTGTTTTCTCCAACAGGAGCAGAGCCTTGGACAGGACATTTTTGACAGTGTTTGCCATTTTTTCCAACACTCACGCACAGAAAGTTTGCATAAAATGTAAATCTCAGATTTTTTCTGTGTATTGAAATTGAAAAACAAATTTAAAAAAAAATATCGAAGTGAAACTTTCTAACAAAGTTCTCAGAAATGGTCATAAAAGTGTCTTCGGCCTTCCTTTGTTATAGAGACAGGTACATATAAACAGTTGCATAAGGCCCCCAAATTTTTTAATACTTAATTTTTTTCCCAAATGATTTCTTAGTTTTCATTCTATATATTTTTGGTAAGCCGGGTTGCTCGGGAGAATTCCCTCTTCTTTTATCCAGCCTTGCTGGAATGTGAGATTTAAAAGGTTTCGTTGAACTGTGGAATCTGGTTGAACAAATTTAAAAGTCACATAAATCAGTATAATCATTCCAATGTTATTGAAACATTTGTTTTTACTTTATTCGAGAAATATTTGGAAATTCCATGAAATGCTACAAAAATTTCATGATCATCATGATGTTATTTTTAGTTTAAAACTAAGTACACGTTGATTGTGTATGGCAACCTGTCACTTTATTCCTCATACGATTAATGTCAATGTGAAATTTGGTATAAGAGAGTTTTCGGGGTCAGATGATTTCTATAATACTTTCACACTAAATATACTACAAATACAAATTTTTACATCCTGGGATGTTTCAGTGTATTGTAAATTCAGTTTTGACATATTCGGAAAATAAGTTGTATTGAAACCCTGCAGATATTTTAGAAAGAGGGAGGGGGGGGGGGGGCGGGGTTAGTAAAATTCAAACAAAATGTGACTGTACTCGGTCAAATTTCAAACTTTATTGATAAAATTAATAATCATAGTTTCAAAGTAATGACATCATTCAAAATATATTAAGACGTTGTCCGGTATTGTGAAGGGGGCTCCTAAACAAAATAACTATAAATACCACAAGTGTTATTATAATTTTTTTCCTTTTTATTAATCCTGTGTATTTATTACAAACTTATCTTATAATAACTTGCTTATAATTTTTATAATTCCTTCTTGTTTTCAATCCTCCTCTTTCCTTATTACATTGTAAACAGATGTTCAAAAAATTTTTAAAATGTTTATTAAATATTTCCTTACTATTCGAACGTTTTTCGCGAATTCTTTTCTGAAACTCTCGCAATCGATTGATGTCATGGTTATTTAAGTTAAAACACATAGCTTCAACAATAAGCCATAGTGCAGCCTTTAATTTGCAGCTTTTTTCACCAATTACAGTTGATATTAAAATTTCTGGATCAAGAATGTAAATCTTCATCCGATTTCAGATGATGTCCGCTATAAAATTCCAAACAATTTTTTGAGGTCGACATTGTTTTATTCTGTGCTTGATTGAGTCTAGTTCTTCACAAAAACATTTTGGAGAATTGATCCTTCCGATTTTATGGTTGAATAACTGACTATTTGTTGGAATTAAGTCATTGAACATTATGAATAGTAACGTTTTTCCATCACTAGAAATAAAATTGTCATAAATGTTTGCACACATCATATTTGGTAACTCGTTCATAACTCGCAGAATTATAATCATTTCCTTCAGAAAATGATTATAAAATAATTTGGATGTAAAGAGGTGAGTAGATGGTTTTAAATTTAAAGCAACAGCAATTCATTCGAGAGCATTTCTCGTTAGGTTTTGGTTATGAGTTTGATCTAGCATAAAAGAATCCTCATTTGGCTCTGAGTTCTTATTTTTAAATTGAATATTTTTTATAAACAGACTTTTAGCTTCGATTTCAATATCTTGTAACAAGGCCGTGCGAACGGGGGGGGGGGGGTTTAGGGGTTTAACCCCCCCCCCATGAAGATTTTTCCAAGTAAAATTTTCACCGTAGTAAAGAGAAATTACTTGATCTTAAAATGTATTTGGAAATAAGTTTTAATAAGCAAGTCACAAATTTTTCTCGCCTCCGGCGGAATTCGGTCTTAAGACACCTTTGGCTTGATACATTTCAATCTATGAGACGTTCACGAATTGAAACCAACATTGATTCTAAATTTCAATTTGCAATTAAATCAATCTCTTTTATTGAAACTCAAAACTTAAAAAACAAAAACACAACCTCGTATTTGAAACGTGACTAAATAAGAACAAAGTTTGAAACGAACCATTTTTTTATTTTAAAAAATCGTATATATCATTTTAAATGTTATGCTGATATGCAATATGCTTCAAGAAACCGATGTCAGACTCAATTTTATTTGAAAATTTTTGTTCTTCTAAATGCTCAACACAATAGGATTTAATAATTTTCACAAGGCTACAAAATTTACATTTTTTCTGAGGTGACATGCATTTCAAAGGTAATTTCGACTAATTGAGATACCCTGCGAATCTAAATATGCAATATTTCTATGAGCTTTTGTTATTGAAATGACTTTTGAAAATAAATAAAAAGCATTAGAGAAATTTCTGCACTTTTTTTTTTATTGATTAGAAACATTTTATTTAAAATTAAAAGTTTTAAATAAGTTATCAACTTTCCTCAAGACTTCAAGTTATTTTGAGTTCTGCGAAAAAAGTTATAGAAGTCTTTACTTTTTTACTTGTCCTCATTTATCATGTTTTTAAGAAGTTTTAATCCAAACTGAATTTTATATATTTTATGCAAAATTGTAATCTTTTTTCAGGTTTTAACAAATATGTTAACTTAAATCAAGTTTTATTACACTTTCTGCAGTAATGTCAAAAATACTTGTAATGATATCTATCCTTTTTTTTAAACTGTTGAATTTTACTTTTTTAGATCATGCATCATTTTCATCATGACATTATTTCTTAATTGGATGCAGTATGATCAACAAAATCATAATCATATTTTTCAAAAATGAAGGTTTTTTAGTTATCAGTTATCAATGATTGATTTCACTTAAAACTGTAACATTTTAAATTTCCATATCTCCAAAACTAAATGTGTGCGACCAAATTTGACTAATGATTCGAGTTCAGGACGCTTAAATGTACCAAATCAATCATTAAAAAAAATAAGCACCAAAATGCTGTTGCCTTAAGTTATCAATTAAATTCTGTAAATGTTATGATGAAACGTGTTTATTTAAAAAAAAAACTTCTTAAACGTTTTAAAAAACTTATATTGTTCATGTTTTCATTTTGTTTTAATTTTCAAATAAATTTACCGAAGTTAAAGTGCAGTTTTTTTTTCAATTTTCCAATAAACTTGCCGAATTTTATAGTCAAACGATTCAAATTTTAGAAATATTTTGAACAAAACTGTCTCTGTTTTTAATTCTGAATTTTTGTGTTCTTGACACATAAGCCCTCAAATCTAAATTAAAACATAGTTTTAAACTACTGTTTTTTTTTCTATGACCCAATATTTCAATCGAAAGTGACAAAATACTCAGAGCTTGTAATTTTAAACATTAGAACCTGCGATTAAAAATTTAAAAACTTTTCATTATTTTTCTTTTATATAAAATCATGTTTTATGAATCTACTAATCATTATTAGTTTTGCATCTGATTGGACATTTATTTTAGAATTTAAATTTGTTTGAAACTTTGTGTTTTGAAAATGTTAATTTTATAATTGCTTAGAAATTCTTTTGAAACAAATTTCTAATTCAAAATAATCAATAATTAGGAAAATCATTTTGAAAAAAATTATCAATGACTTATCAAAAATTTAAAGTTTTCAGTGTGATATGTTGTGAAAATTTTGATTTTTTTTATCAGTCAATTTTTTTTAAGTATGTGTGGTAATCATGAGTGAGAAACGGTGTTAGAAATCCCTTACCTTTTTTATTGTTTATTTTTGTTATTATTTTTAGCTTAATTTGAACTTCGAAAACCCCCCCCATGGTCGGGTCCTTTGCATGGGCCTGTCTTGTAAAGATAATTCACCTTTGTAAGTGGGCAGGTATAACTGTTGTTTTGAAACCTTGTATATATTGCTTTTCCAAATAAAACTACAGCACATTTGTTTGATTCCTGCAATATACTTTGTAAGTATATTGCAGGAATCAAACAAATGTGCTGTAGTTTTATTTGGATTAAGATTTGATTAAGAAGGAAATCTTCTACATGGTGTATTGCACTAAAAGAAAAACTTTCTTTAAATTTTCGTTAAAACAAGTTTTCATTCAATGAGATTTTTATCATATTGAAACCTTTCTTATTTCACCTCTTATAGCAAAGCATAACTTGCAAAAATTTCCCTGTATCAATTCGTCAATTTAATTGCATTATATTCGATTGAATTTGTTCTCAAATCAAACAAAATGCAGCTGGTTTTTTTTTATATTGATTTGAAAAAATCAAAACAATGAATGTTGTTAACATTTATGTTTGAAATTTGAAGATCATTTGAAGTTTTCGATGTTTTGAAAAAAAATTCTACAAGTAAGGCCATTTCAAAATAAAACCAACGGGGACTTTGAAGTTCACAATACGAAGAAGAATTACAGGCCGAAGAAAGACATCACACAACAGAATTTATTCATTTCTTTATTCTAAGAATCTAAGAACATTCTCAAATTCAGAAATTAAATCAAAATTTTATTTTTATACTGAAACTAGCTGATCCCATACGAACTCCGTTTCGCTTTCAACTTGGAATATGTCATGTACAGTTTGTATGAAAGTCAGTTGCCAAGCATTTTCCAGATTCATTGTTAAGTAATAATTGCAAAAATATACTCCCGTGTGCAAATTTTCAAAGCAATCCTATGTATAATAACGTCAATATTGCAAAAATATTGAAAGGTTTATATGGACGACCCCTTTTGCCGGCCCCTTAAACTGAATTGAATACTTGAAATCCATTGCTCATCTCTCAAAACCTTCGTGTACCAATTTTCGTCTGAATCCGATGTATAATAACGACAATATTGCATCAACAGTGAATAGTTAACATGGACGACCCCTTTGGCCAACGCCTGATTTTAGTTTGGATTAGTGAAATCAGTTATTTGTCCCCAATAACTCCTATGTACAAATTTTTATCCCAATCTGATGTATAAAAACGACAATATCACTAAGATACTGAAAATTTTATATGGACGACCCCTTTTGCCGGCCCCTTACACTAAATTGGATAGAGTCACAAATCCAAGAGTCAATAGTCCAGAGAGTAAAGAGCCAAGGAGTAGAAAATACAGTTCGTCAAACGTCAGAGAGTTGAGATTCTAGAGAGCCTTAAGTCCAGAGATTCAAATGTTCAGGGAGTTAAGAGTCGAAACTTCAGGAAGTCAAAAGTCCAGGAAGCAGCGTGTTGAGGTCTATGGATTTCTTCGGAGATCCACGGATTTTAATCACGTTTATGGATCTAAGGATCAGTGTCCGAAATCTGCACGTCACTCAAAACTATCGTGTACCAATTTTCATCTGAATACGATGTACAATAACGTCAATATCGCAAAAACAGCGAATAGTTAATATGGACGACCCCTTTGGCCGACCCCTTACACAAAATTTGACACCTGAAATCGATTACTCGTCTTTCAACACACTCATGTGCAAATTTTCAACACGATCCGACGAAAAATAACGTCAATATCGTGAAAACAATATTTGTCTTGTATGGACGACCTCTTTCAGAAGGGGTCATCCAAAAATCTGAAAACATTTTTCATCCTTCTTGGTCCTAATGAGTATCCATGCCAAATTTCAGCTCTGACTGAGTCTATAGAGGACAAACAAACAAACATACAGAAATTGCTTTATATATATATAGATTATCAGTATTGCTTCTTTCGTGAAAATTAAAAAAAAAACTCAAAAATTAGCTAATAAGAACAGGGACAATTTTTTTAATTAGAAAAACTTTTAATCAGGTGTTTGAAAAACTTTACTTATTCGACATAGTGATTTATTTCAGCTTTTATTTCATAAATTTTTTTATTTGATCCTCGTACCAAGAAGAATTTTTTTTCAGTATTTAAAGCTGTAAACATATTGCTTTGAAATCCTGTAAAAAGATTTTGTGAAAACATATTTTTTCATATTTTGACAGAAAAAAATGTGTATGACTCATTGTTTTGGCATGAAAATCATTATTCTCATTGACCCTGCTGATGATTGATAAAGCACCAACTCAAACGGAAACAATGTTACCTGTCATGAAACTCACCTCGTTTGAGTGATTTATTCGTTTTGTTTCATACAGGAAAGCAGCTGACGATTGATATTAATAAATCGTATAGCGAAGATCAGCAAATAGTTATATTAAACAACATCCTCAAGCCTAAATATTAAGCTGAGTTCATTAACTGGAATCCAAATGTCCCTGCCTTTCAAGATTGTACGCTTGAGCTGGAATTTATTCGTATGATTTGCCGTAGCCAAAATCAGCCCCAGAAGCCGGAAACGTCCCTCTAGGAATGAGAGGATAAATAGATATCAGTCAGTAGGTAAGTCGGTATTCCAACAAAATCCAGAAGATTGGCAACAACCGTTTTGGACGTCGATGTCGATCGAAAAGCTCAGCCTAACGTTCATTGGATAGATTTTGACCTGCAGCTATGTGTAGTGTACCTATGGATGATGATGATGATTTCGATATGTAGGTTATGATTCCCGGTGTGCCCCGAAATCACTGAAGCAAACAGGATTCAACCCGAAGGGAAAAGGATAAGCTCAAGTCGGGAATGGAAGGAGCATCAGGAGCCGGATAACCGGAAGTCGAAGCCGATGCAGATAAAACAGGATCTCAAACGCCTTGGCCGGTGATTTTCCGTTTTCTTACGAAAAACGGTTTGGTCCAGAACGACGAAGACGAGGCGGGACCAAAGGTTGATGAAGCTGATAAAACTAATGATGATGATGATGATGCTGATTCTCGATGTTGCTGATGAAGATGATGATGACAATGATGATGATGATGTTACTTTGTAGATATAATGATGCAGCCACGTTCATAGACACATGGACCCTACAAAACGACTCGATAGAGTCACACGTGTTCATAAAATTAAACCAACTGTCCGGAGTTTGCCAGAGATAAATGTTTGCGGAATTTGTGTTGGAACAGAGACTGGAGGGAGCAAAGGGGATCCTCCACGCAATAATATGGTCCGGTTTTGGGAAGGAAGCTTGCCAAAATGCCCTGTGGAGCCGTGAACTCCGAGAAGGTGCACACATACATACAGACCGGCACACATACAAACGCACAAACATAGCAGTAATGAGGGACGGGCGAAACAGGTCAAGGAAAACCGTTTTGCGGATAAATAATGACGGGAAAGATATTCTGGCAGATATATGGCCAACGAACGATGGAGGACGATGGTGGAGTTAGCTAGTTCAACAACTTAACCAACCCAAACGACGATGACGCCGAGAGATTGTTTAATTCTATAGAAAGTGAAGGATTAGGGGCTAAATTGTTCCCTAATGATGTTCAGGTGTGCCTGAAGAATGTCTTCTTTTATTATTTTTTTTACTTAAAAAATGAGTTCAAAAAAAGGAACAGTTTGCTTAAGGGAATGCTTATAATATACAGCCTACAAAAAAAGTATTTTTTTAAACGTTGGGCAAATAGTTTTGAATTGTTGAATTTTTTAATTTCTACTTGTAAATAAAATTGAAAACATCAATTTAAAAACCTAAGAAAGGTTTAAGTCTCGAAACACAGCTCGTGTATTATTGAATAAAATATTTCAAAGAAAGTAGGATTTGTAGGACTGGGACCCTTCTAGTTTTAGCCAAACTGTTCAAAATCCAAAATTTTCTGAGGAAGATGGCCTAAAAATGAATACTACAACCCAATATCACAATGTTTGACCAATATAAACACAAAGCTACACCAGCTCTTAAGGACTGTTCACGAAAGAAAGTGAACACTTTGTTTATGGTGAAATTTGAGTTTAAAATAAACTTAAAACTCAGTTTAAATTATCGTACAAAGTGCGCATTTGAACATTTATGGGAGAACTCAGGTCCCTACGCATTGTCTTAACCCTCCAAAGCTTTCCGGGTGAATATGATCGGAAGTGCACATTCAAAACATTTTTATAATTACAGTGAATCCCCGATTTCGTCTCGTACCGATTATGTCTGCCCCCGATTTTGTCACCTTTTTTACTCGATTTTGTCACTATTTTTAAAGAAAAAAGGAAAGAAAAAGTATTCAAATTCAAACCTACTCCTTATGGGATGAATTAATTGATATCACGTCAATTGACAACATTGTTTTACAACATGATAACATCGATAGCCACTTATGAATGACACAAAGAAAAGAAGTCCTATTTTAAACAAGTGTTTTTCATATTCACATTTGAACAACAATAAAGTTGGTTAACAATTTGTAATTTTCTTTGAACGCAAAAGTATGTTAATAAATTAAAAAAGTAAAATAAATAAAAACTAGAAAAAATCACCAATCAAAGTTAGAAAAATGAAAAATCGGTTGGCATTATAAACTTTAAATGGACCATTTTTTACCACTTTGACTCTGAGGATCTCAACTGAGCTATCTTCAAAGCAATTTCCCTAATACGCCGCAAGAAGATGACTTAATTTATCGAGAAATCTGAAGCATCAGGCCAATTAACTATGTTGTGAAATATCCGTACAGCTTCATTCCAAATAAGCAGAAGCAATGTCCCCTCAGTAGTCAATTTTGTTTTTTTTTTTTAATTTAAAGTTGTTTGTAACAATACATTTTTTAATTTGATTTATATACCTTTTTTTTATTGGGTCATTGGGATTTTAAGCCCTGGGGATTCTCAAATCTTCTTGAAAATACCGGTCGAAAATACAGTGAAGCAAAGCCAAAATTGAATGTCTAGTTTTTAATGAAAAAAATCTTTCTACAGTAAGATCCGAGACAGCGATCAAAATTTTCATTGGATTCCAACATAATTATACATCGACGGATAGATGTATTCTTGAAGATTCCGAAAATCAATGATACACTAAAATACAGCATTGCTGTCAGAAGTTTTTAGTATTTTATAAATAAAATTGTTGTTTCAGACGTTTACCTTTCTGAAATAGCTTCTAATTACCTGGTAGTATCTTCATATCGACTTTATTTTGAAATATTCAGTGAAAAAGATTAAAATTACAAGGCCGTATTAAGTGGGGAGGGAAATGGAGGGCAATTTCCGGCGAGGAAAATTACAAATTTAAACATTACTTAAGCCAAACTGCTCTAAGTTCTAGAAAACTGGGAAAGAAAATAAAAATTGGAATGAAAATGTTTAATAAAACAGGTAAGGGTCTCCCCTTAAAACAATATCTTGAATAGTTTCATTCAATTTAAGTCAAGGGAGCCCTCTAGAGTAAGCATTGCAAAATGTTTCCCGCTTTCTTTCGGATGAAAAAAATCGCACAAATTTTTACAATACTCGGAAATATTTGATCTCGAATTTTTCAACATGAAATCCGGAGAAAACTAAGCAGAATTTTGTGATATTTCGAATAAAAAATCAATAAGAAACTAACTAAAACCGCCTCAATATTATTTTTTTTATAGAAAAACGTCAGTAGCGTTCAAATTTCTTTTGAAACTCAAAAAAAAAAACATTTTGTATAAAATAAGCACAGAATAATTGAGCCATATTTAGACCTTAATTTGGTTTATATGTCCACCTTACTTTGAAAACCCGGTATGTCCGAATAAATCCGGGGAATTTGGAATGCATATTCTTCAATGAATAATACATCACTTTTTTTTTACAAAGAAATAGAGTAAAATAAAGTCAAGAAACATATTTAAAATTATTTTATATTTTGACATTTTTTTCGGGTATTGTTAGTAATAAAATCAATAATAACAAGCAATCTGAAATACCACTTTATAAGCATATAACATTTACGCCTTTTTAAGTTTTGAAAAAATAAAACAAAAGGTGACTGTAGTTGACTAATCCGGATATACGAGGAAATTGAGTTCGCTCTTGAGTTTTAATTCCAATTCGAATCTTAGATTTTAAATTCCTATTGAAACTTTTCCAAATGATTCATCCCAAATTTGATAATTTTAATTCTAATGAATTTTTTTCAATTGTCCTCTACTGAAGTAAATACCCTGAATTCAGCAAATCATTATTCTCTAAATTGCCATTAAAAAATTATTATTTCGGATGGCTCGATGTAACTTGATTCTCATTTTAGTGGTAATTTGAATTTCATTTGCATTTTGATTGTACGGTTTTCATTTGACACTATGAACTGTAGCTGTGAATGAAATCCGATTTTAGGACTAGAACTTCACTGTTCAACTATCTGTTTCGCCATAGAATTTGAATTTAATTCTGTTATTTTTATTTTGAAATTTTTGTCTGTAGTCTTAATGTTTTTTTTTCAAAAGTCAGGAGTGAAATATTTATTCTGCTTTCGAAGAAGCTCATACCAAATTATTATTGAATAAATTTAAAAAGTTTTAATATCTATCTTTATTTTTTATTCTAATCCAGAGATTTTTTGGTGATGAGATACATAAGCGGTGTCTTGTGAATACTTTTATGAATTCAAAAGGCGCATCATTTCGTCTTATACAGCTAATTATGTCTATCATAAGCATTCGTTAGTTTTAAGGCTTTTTCCATCAAAAAGATGTAATTTTCAGATTAGAGCAAACGCAAAAAATTTATAAAGATATCGTGGCGTGGTTCGAATATCATTCTATTATTTCTGGAATTATCTGAAAGATGCTATATTTTCAATTCGAGAACAAAAAAAATCAAAGGTTTGTTAATTTTCATTACAAAATAATACATTGGATCATGGGTGGACAAAACTTTCAACAGAGGGGTGAAATTTTGAAAATAAGATTTGCTAGCGTGCCTTTCAAAAAATTATTCGTTGATATTCAAACAAAGCATAAAATAACATATTTTTTAGCACTCTAAAAAAAATTATACTTCTGGGTTACATAAAGTAAAGATGCATTTTATAGGAAATTTGGGTTTCTTGTTTTGTTTCTAGTTTCTCTCTGTACAACAATTAATTATGAATTTTCCATAAAAAAATTGAAATTGTGTTTGAATAAAACATTTGATTTAAAACGCAAAATGAACCGATGCAAGATTTTCAATTCATATATTTGAAAACTTCTCATAAAATTATTTTGGTTGTTGCAACAGCCAATAAATCCCTTAAATTTATGAAAGCGATTCTTTAGTCCAGATAAAGCACAACAAGTTCTAATATTGTATGGAAGAACATTTTTTTTCAATTGAAAATTACAGGGATGTAATGAAAGTCCCAAAATATATAACTTCAAGCGATAATTGTTGATTTGTTTCAGTACTGTTTTAACGTCAAAATCCATGAACCAAATGTGAACTCCAAGAGAAAAAATCAGTGTTGTACTACTGTAAATATTCGAAATATTTTGTTTCTTTTAAGCGATTTTGCTGCTTTTTCAATGGTGATTAAACAAAGGAAAGAAAAAATCCCTATATTGTGTTTGTTTGTTAGAAGAAGCTTTTTTAAGGTTCAAAGTTTTCATTTCACATTATCCAAAAAATCGAGAAAACTGAAGATAAATTAAATAAAAAAACATTAGTGGAAAAATAACAATTTCGAGCCTTTCTGAGTAGGGTAGAAGCACTAGTTATTGAACAGGTACCAGATATTGAACACTAGTAAAACATTTATCGATTAAAACAATAATATACTGTTGAAAAATAAATCAAAATTCGTTGTGCCACTGTTGAAGCATTTTCCACCTATGTTCAAATTTTTATCAAGAATCTTGGACTCTTATAGCCACAATCCCCGAAACTTTAATATGTGTTCAAAATTCGGCTTGGTTTTTCGACTAGATGAAGAAAACATCCTATTTTTGATCGGGGGAAAAATTTGATAAAAGACAAATAAACGTCTAAGATAATGATATGAGTGTTTTCAACTAAGTCTTTTTGAATGATTTCTTGAAGAGCGGCAGCCTTTATTATCCTCATTTTCTTAAAATTTAACAAATTAAAGTGTTCAAGTATTGGATCACAGAAAACGCCAATGTTTCAATTATTGAACGTTCAATCTTGCAGTACTCGTTTCGTAAAGAAATGCATCTACCAGTTATTGAACAAACATCGGTTGGTGTTTGGAAATGTAAACAAACTGTTTCTTGGTTGCTAGATCAACCAAAATCGCCCCTGCAAGGCATACTTTCAAGCGAAATACCCCTGAATATATGCAATGATATTCAATGTTTACGTGATCAATAATTAGAACATTGCCTGTTCAATATTTGAAACATTGTGTTTAATTATTGGGACAAAAGTAATTTTGAATAATAATAATTTCAAAACATATTTCCACGAAAAAAATATATCGATTCGAAGCAGAGAAATAAGCTTAAGCTGCGCTATCAAAATTTTATCAGAAAAACCTTTCGTTTTTATTTATTGGCCACAAATGTGTTGAATCCCAAAGATGGTGTTGAATATATAGTGTTCTTACCCTATTTGTTCATAAAAATTTGCAAACAAAATTCAAACCTGATGTCCTAATTCAAGAATCAATATTTTTTTGTCTTTATTAAGGAGGTTTTCAGCCACAGGGTGATTCACTGCTGAGAATCATGAATTGATTCACAACATTTATATTTGTTCATTACTTCGAACTTAATCAAAATGAACAAATATTTTGTGAAAACATTTTTCAAATTTTCCATAACTTCAATTTCACTGAATCAAAGCAATCGAAAGATTCCCTTTAATACAACCACGGAATCTTTCGATTGCTTCGATTCAGTAGAACTATTCAACTAAGAAGGCTTACAACACGTATGGGAGAGTGGGGAATCATGGCCCACTTTTTTTCGTTGTTCCATTACTTCGTTATTATAAAAGATAAAATGAAAATAAAAAATGATGTGGTTTTCTACATTTTCAAGGTATCATAAGGTTTTTTTTTTAAATTTTAATAAGTTATTTTCCCCAAATTCTGACTGTTTGAAAAAAGCAATATTTTTTGGATTTTGAAAAATGGTGGGGAATCGTGGGCCACCAAATCCAAATTGACCAAATAACATGCAAAGTTTGTGAACTGTGATTTCCTTATTCATTTCGTTATTTAAAAGCAATTTCAGATGATGAAATTAAAAAGAGAGCTGTGTATGTTCGCATAGATTCCAAAACCTGGCTCGCGAACGTTTTGGCAAAATTTCTTATATAGGATGGTCAAAATATTTTTCATAACTCTTCATTTGGCATAAGAAAACTTTACAGATAGGTAAAACGTATTTTAAGTTCTGAATGTGTATAAAAACATAAAAATATAGGTGATTCAAGATGTGTGGCCCACGATTCCCCACAAGCTATGATTTGCGAATTGGTTGCGTTTGTGTGACTTATTGGTGTTGCATCAAAAATTCCTTTTCCACGTGAAAGATCAGGACAAAAATAAGATCTTAAGCGTATGAGCATATTTTTGTTATGCACTTTTGGTTCCCCGTCGATGAAATTAGCGAGTGTTTTTTAACTATGTAAGTAAATTTTTCTAACTTTTTTTAGCTTGATAAATAATTTTTTTTTTCAGGGATTTTCATCCTGAGCTTGATAAATAAAAGAAGCATATGATGACTGAAAAACAACAACATGCAGGAATATATGTTCACGCAAAGCGACAACGATAACAGTTGGTTTGAGATTTTTTATCTCAACACACATCTTATATATTAAAAGTGGCCAACGTTTTCCCATGGCCCACGAAACTCCACTCTCCCCTACTAGAATTAGAATTTCAATTTGTTGTGTATTTCGGAAAAACTGTCCATAAACAAGTTGAGAACGACAAAAACCCCATCCCAAGTGATAATGCAAAAATGTTCAGAGCATTTTTTTCAAAAGTAAATCGTAAATAAATAATTTACGTTTGATTGCGTGCCAATAAAAAAGATAAATCAGAGTTTTAAGGGCTTCATTTGATATTAAAAGTTTTCTCTCTTTGAATTAGTGATTGATACGTGAATGATTGAAGTCGGGCGTCAAAATGTGTCACTTTCTATTTTTTTTTTTTGGAAAAATTAACAATTTCGATGCTAACGTTTACCTTTAATAAGAGTGTGAAATATTTTTCAAATAATGAAGAAAAAGAACTGAGCACTTGGAACGGGTTCAATGATTAATGTGTAAGACGGTGTATGTCTTTTTCAATTTATAATCATTTTTTAATTAAATCAATTACTTTGAAAAAATATACGCTCAAGTAAGTCGTCCTTCTGAAGAAATATACAGAATTTAACTTGTTCTAGTTGAAATCTGGATAAAATTCTATTTTTTTAATTAAAATTTAAATTTTTTTTATCGATTGAAGTTAAACAACAAAGAATATAAATTTTATTGAATTTCCAAAGCAGAGTTTCCTTATTTTTATATAATTTGCACAAAGTTTTAAATGTTGCTGGATTGTCAAGAATTCAAGTAATGCCTAGTTTTAGTTTCTGTAAAAATAAAATTTTGATCATGTTGTAAATTTGGCTCGGTAATTAAATATATTTATATATTCAACCAATAATTCCATATAATTTTTAACTCCTTCAAAAGAAAATGAGAGTCCACTTGAAACTCTGAACGCTTCCACAATGGTAGAAATAACTTCAAATATTAATGAATGGTTTGAAGTTAGCTTAGAGCAATTGATGGAAAATGCTTTTGAAGGGTAAAATTGAAACTGTACAATTTAAAAAATTGATGTTTTTTTTTTCTAAATTACATAATGTTACAGCAAGAAGATTGTTTATTTGTTATATTTTTTTCGAATTTTGTTGGAGTAGATTAAGGTCTTTTTTTCCGAATGATTGATAAAAATGCAATTCTAGGAATATTGTAATTTCGGGTAAAGCTTTGCGGCCCACAAAAAGTAAATCACGAGCCAGCAGGCCATGGAATGGCCACCTGTGCATTAGATTGACCCTTCAAAATAGAGCCCATGCGTATAGTTAAATGCCACGAAACAGTAGAATAAGCATTTCAACCCCATTTTTTAACATTTTGGTCACATTTATACTAATATTGTTTAAGTAAGTTTCAAAATAGCTCTAAACTATGTTCTAAACAGTGCAAACTTAAAGTTTTGCCTAAAATTAGATTTCAAGTGCCAGCGGCTATCGAATAGTGGATAGAACTCAAGTCTGCTATGCCAATAGTTATGAAATCGAATCTCTGTCATAACATATAATTTTAGCGTGTGAACAACCAAACCACAGAAAAAAATCAATGTTATGACAGATATTCGATCTCGTAACCATTGACATAGCAGACTTGAGTTCTATCCACTATAATCTAGCCGCTGGCATTTGGAATCAACTATGCTTTGAAGACACCGTTTACGTATAAATCATTTAATAGATTTGGAAAAACTGTATTTCAAGATACGCTCTAACATTTCAACTTAAAAAAAAATAACACAGTGCGCTTTCTAATCGTCATATAAATTTCATGTCTTCGACAAAGTTGCTTTAAAAGTTGTTTGCTGAAATTTCATGGTGGACAATTTTCTCTATCTTTTCAAATTAAAAAGTATGAATCTATGTGAAAATCGTGGAAAATATGACACGTCCATATTATTGCATTATTTGAAATCTTTGCCGAAGACACCTATTGTCTAAGTCTCCCTCAATTCCCATTCTGGACCACTGTGCATGTATATCTAAGTAAAAATATTACAAGTTTCTTCGAAGAGCATATTGTTTTAAAATTTTTTTTCATATTGTTATGACTACAAGTACTTTATTTTGTATTTTTTCAAAAAAAAACTCGCATTTCTTCATTCTATCCAAATTTCGGTAGATCTTCAAAAAAATAGTTTCTCCAAACACCTCAATTGTTATAACCTCCAAAAATTCCGCATCCTTTAAAATTTTTACCCACTATTGGAATAATATCTTTTTCTAACGCCATTAGTGCAGAATTTTTCTCGCCCAACGATGAAATTTGATTATCTACGTTTTTTGCTAAAAGCAAAATTAAACAAACAATTCAGCATAATTTTCAACATTCTAGCGATTATACTTTCTCAACAACGTTCAATAACCCGTGTCCACAGAAAACAATAGCCTTTACTCCAATCATGAGATTCAATTATTTCAACGCCAATGGCATAAGATGTCAACGCCAGCGGCGATGATTCAATTTGAGACCGCTGCCGCATTTCGTATGACTGAAGAAAACAATTTGCTGGAATTATGTCTCGTAGCAGGAAAAATAACGATCACTATTGAGTCGAGTTGAGAAAATTTTGATAGCTGAGAATGTAAATCAGAGATTTGTTAAACAAAGTCAAATAAAATCGAAAGAATTCTTCTTATTATTAAGGATTCCATAGCTAGAACCATCACAATGCTGATTTGTTTTCTTTAGTCAATCCAAGAAACGATTTTCGACCCCAAATGTTTGTTTCGGATTGAAACATTTATGTGTACCTGAAGTGACCAAAAACATGTTTACAACCTTCTCTGGTGGTAGGTATATTGATTTCAAAGTTAAAAACAGACACAATAGACTAACCATATAGACAGATTTGTTGGTTGTTGAAAAAATATCGACTTTCTAGCTGGCAGCTGCTTCAGAAAGGATGAACCGGGACTGAAATGTTCCTTTCAGTCGAAATTAAGCCGATGGGATTATAGTTTCTTTGAACATTGTCCACACCGACCAAGGGGAAGTAAATCCCCAATAAAAGCATGCAATTCATCCTGCTATCCTCATCGGATTTGCCGCAGACTCTGTGTGTCGGTCGATGTTCCCATCTTCCATTCAGTGGTTGTTGTTGTTGTTGTTCTGTTGTTAGCAGCATTAAAGTGCATCAATAGGATTCAAATTTTCCCTGAAATGATGAGAATGAGAATGGAAGGTAGGAACACAACAAGGATCTCCCCCATATTCCCGGGACCTGCAAACGATCCGAACAAAAAAGTGATTACAAGTCATCACTTTGCATCTACATGGATCCTCTCCCAGGGCAACAGGCACGGACATCTTGGACCATTGTTATCGCAAGCAGAAAACGATTCCTGGAAACGGATTCTGGGGAAATGTAGGGTGAGATACTCCACCGATCAATAATATCTGGATTAATCAATGAGGAAAATGTTCCAAAAAAGATCCAAAAAAATTACTTCAAGTCAAACCAAAACAGTTTCTTTTAACACAATAAGTAAAATATTAAATTCCTAAATTTTATTCGAAGTGAATCATTTCAGAGATTCTAATCAATTGACTTTGAAACTTTATAGATAATTTTTAGTGTAAAGGTATTCTAAGTACTGTAAGGATGAATGATCTGGCGAATATGGAACCAACATTGAATGTTTCAAATCTGTCTTTTAGCTCCCACTACCCAGTTTACAACTTGCTCAGATGGATAGCAAACAAAAGGGAAAATTTTTCATCCCTCCGGTACGTGTTCTGACGTTGTGTCGAACATATTGTGCGAATACTTGGTAAAGAAACATGATTACATAACTGATGCCCATATTTCCTTCCTGCCTGTCAGAAGTAGACCGGTTTACCGATACAAGATGCGAAACTATGTTTTTTTTTTGCATTTTGCTGAGTGGATTGAACTTGCTTGATTTTGAGTCCACAAATTATTTCCTCGATGATTTTAAAGTTTAATGAATTTGTAAGAATTGGTTTGAGGTTTCTTAAACTAATTGAGAGTTTTAAAAAAAATTGTGGTTACATCGAATGATAAGATCGCAATCCTGGATACAGAATTGCGAGTATTTCAGCTGCATTTGCAGCTAAGCGGAAAAAACATGTAATCACCCTTCAGATCTCGCCGGAAAAGTGTAACCCAAAGTAAAAAATAAACGGGTCCGGATTATCCTTTTCCGGATGATTAATGACGTCCTGGATTCCGACCATGGGATACTCCAAGGGTGTTTTTCGTTTTTTTTTCGTTTTAATTTTCCAACGAAGTGAAACAAATTTCTGAAATGTGGCCATCATCAGCTCTCGGCTGCTCGCTGCTCAGTGAGGTTGAATAAATACAGTTATTACATCATCACGGATGAATTAAATGATTACGAAACTGCTCTTCGAGCTTCCCCGGGAACTTATTTTTTCCAATAATTTTTAAGCCCATTTTTTTATGCTGATCCAAAACAAGAAATAAGTGAAAAATTGAACGTTTTGTTCAATAGGTAATAACCTTAAATATTTCTTCCCGTACCAAAAAAAAAACGTTCAAGCATAAAAAAATGAAACCATATATAACTTTAGAACAAAAACGACTTAAATGACAAAAATGACAAAAATGACAAAAATGACAAAAATGACAAAAATGACAAAAATGACAAAAATGACAAAAATGACAAAAATGACAAAAATGACAAAAATGACAAAAATGACAAAAATGACAAAAATGACAAAAATGACAAAAATGACAAAAATGACAAAAATGACAAAAATGACAAAAATGACAAAAATGACAAAAATGACAAAAATGACAAAAATGACAAAAATGACAAAAATGACAAAAATGACAAAAATGACAAAAATGACAAAAATGACAAAAAGACAAAAATGACAAAAATGACAAAAATGACAAAAATGACAAAAATGACAAAAATGACAAAAATGACAAAAATGACAAAAATGACAAAAATGACAAAAATGACAAAAATGACAAAAATGACAAAAATGACAAAAATGACAAAAATGACAAAAATGACAAAAATGACAGAAATGACAAAAATGACAAAAATGACAAAAATGACAAAAATGACAAAAATGACAAAAATGACAAAAATGACAAAAATGACAAAAATGACAAAAATGACAAAAATGACAAAAATGACAAAAATGACAAAAATGACAAAAATGACAAAAATGACAAAAATGACAAAAATGACAAAAATGACAAAAATGACAAAAATGACACAAAAATGACACAAAAATGACACAAAAATGACACAAATGACAAAAATGACAAAAATGACAAAAATGACAAAAATGACAAAAATGACAAAAATGACAAAAATGACAAAAATGACAAAAATGACAAAAATGACAAAAATGACAAAAATGACACAAGAATGACAAAAATGACACAAAAATGACTCAAAAATGACACAAAAATGACACAAAAAGACACAAAAGTGACACAAAAATGACACAAAAATGACACAAAAATGACAAAAATGACACAAAAATGACACAAAAATGACTCATAAATGACTCATAAATGACACAAAAATGACACAAAAATGACACAAAAATGACACAAAAATGACACAAAAATGACACAAAAATGACACAAAAATGACACAAAAATGACACAAAAATGACACAAAAATGACACAAAAATGACACAAAAATGACACAAAAATGACACAAAAATGACACAAAAATGACACAAAAATGACACAAAAATGACACAAAAATGACACAAAAATGACACAAAAATTACACAAAAATGACACAAAAATGACACAAAAATGACACAAAAATGGCACAAAAATGACACAAAAATGACACAAAAATGACACAAAAATGACACAAAAATGACACAAAAATGACACAAAAATGAAACAAAAATGACACAAAAATAACACAAAAATGACACAAAAATGACACAAAAATGACACAAAAATGAAAAAAATAATGAACAAAACTGGTACAAGAATGTCAATTACATGACACAAAAGTGATGAAAAAAAATAAAAAATAAATTCACAAAACGATACAAAAATCATAACACAAAAACTACACAAAACCGACATTGAAGTTGCACAGAATAACAAAAATAACGCGAAAATGACATAAAATGACAAAATAACGAACAAAAATGGCATAAAAATGAAACAAAAATCACAAAAAAAAATTCAAAAAAATAACTTAAATTGTCACAAAAATGACTTAAAATGATATAAAAAACTCACACAAAAAATACAAAAATGAAAAAAAAAAATTACTTCAAAATGACACAGAAATGACACAAAAAATACGTAAAAATGACACAACAGAACAAAAATAACAGAATAATGAACAAAAATTGCACAAGAATAACATAAAAATGACACAACAATAATATAAAAAAAAAACAAAAATTATAGAAAATAGTAAAAAATTGTTCTAAAAATGGCACAAAAATGACAAAAAAAAATCGCAAAAATAACACAAAATGACAAATATACAAAAAAAGAACTAAACTTGCACACGAATAACATGAAAATGACACAAAAATAAAATAAACAATAAAAAAAATTGCACAAAAATTATACAAAAATCATACAAAAATGATACAAAAATGATTCAAAAGTGATGAAAAATGACACAAAAAAAGAAAAATTTCGCCAAAATGACACATAAGTACAAAAAAAAAAATGCAAGAAAGATGAACAAAACGGGTACAAGAATTTCATTAAAATGACAAAAATTGATGAAGAAAATAAATAAAAATCACATAACGATACGAAAATTATACAAAAATGATACAAAAATGACACAAAAATAACACAAAAATGACACAAAAATGACACAAAATGACATGAAAATGACATAAAAATCACACAAAAAAAAACTAAATGACACAAAATGACATGAAATTGACACAAAAAAGACAAAAAATGACAATAAAATGACTCAAAATAATAATTTAAAAGGTTAAAACTAAAATAAAACAAAACTGATTAAAAAATGATTCAAAAATTACTAACACAAAAATTATACAAAAATTACACAAAAATGATACAAAAATGACACAAATTTACACAAAAATGAAAAAATAATGAACAAAATTGGCACAAAAATGTCAATAAAATGACACAAAAGTAATGATGAAAATTAAAAAAAATCACAAAACCATACAAAAAGGATACAAAAATAATAAAACAAAAACTACACAAAAGTAACACAAAAATACACAAAAATGACAATTAATTTCCACAGAATAACAAAAATAACGCGAAAATGACATAAAATGACAAAATAACAAACAAAAATGATACAAAAATGACACAAAAATGACAAAAAAATGTCACAAAAGTGACTTAAAATTATCACAAAAATGATTAAAAAAAATTAAAATCAAACAAAAATGATACAAAAAAAAAACTCACACAAAATTAACACAACAATGAAAAAAAAGTTACTAAAAAATGATACAGAAATGACAAAAAAATAGCGTAAAAATGACAACAGAATGAAAAAGACAGAAAATGAACAAAATATGCACAAGAATAACTTAAAAATGACGCAAAAAACATTTTTAAAAATTAAACAAAATTAATATAAAAATAGTTAAAAAAATTTACAAAAATAACAAAAAAAAATCCGGAAAATTAAAAACAATATTAAAAAATTACACAAAATGACAAAAAATACAGAAAAAGAACAAAACTTGCACAAGAAGAACATGAAAATGACACAAAAATAATATAAACAATAAATTTAAAATTACAAAAAAATGATACAAAAATGATGCAAAAATAATTCAAAAATGTTAAAAAAATTACACAAAAAAAGAAAAAAAATCGCCAAAATGACACATCTTTACAAAAAAAAGCAAGAATGATGAACAAAATGGGCACAAGAATTTCATCAAAATAACAAAAAATGATGAAGAAACTAAAAAAAAATCACAAAACGATACAAAAATGATGCATAAATGATACAAAAATGATACAAAAATGACACAAAAATAACACAAATATGACACAAAAATCACAAAAAAAAACTAAATATCGCGAAAGTGACGCAAAATGACACAATATGACATGAAGTTGACACAAAAATGACAAAAAAATGACAAAAAAAATTATTCAAAATTGACACAAAAATTATTAAAATAATTAAAATTAAAATAACACAAAACCGGTTTAATAATGATACTAAAATTTCTATCGAAAAATCTATACAAAAATTACACAAAAATGATACAAAAATGATACAAAATTGACAAACACATGACATAAAAATGACACAAAAATAAATCAAAAATAACTGATTGAAGACACAAAATTAACACAAAATGACACAAAAACTACGTAGAAACGAGAACAAAATGACACAAAAATTTCAGAACATTACAAAAAGCAAAAATGACACAAAATTACAAAAAATACAGTATCATGAACAAAAATTACACAAGAACGATATTAAAATTTCCCTAAAATAATGAAAACACAAAATGAAATTCACACAAAAATGATTCAAAAATGATACAAAAATGATACAAAAATTATACAAAAATTACACAAAAATAACACAAAAATGACAAAAAATGACATTAAATGTACACAACGTTTTTTTTAAATGACACAAGAATAATTCAAAAATAACAAAGGAATTACACAAAAATCACACACGGAAAACAAAAAAATGTCAACTGAATGAAAAAAGAATGAAACAAGAAAGCACAAAAATTACACAATAATATCACAATATAATTAAAATTAAAACAAAACTGACACAAATTTTCATTAAAATGATAAAACATGAAAAAAAAAATAAACAAAACTGACCAAAACTGACTTAAAAATGTTTAAAAAATAATTCAAATTTTTTTTTAAAATGACAAAAAAACAAAACAATTAAGACACAAAATAACAAAAAAATGATGCAAAAATCACACAAAATTAACACAAAAATGACATATGAATGACACAAAAATGCACAAAAATAGCAAAAAATGATGCAAAACACAAAAATGAAGCAAAAATGAAGCAAACATGACACACAAAAAATAAATATGGCACCAAAATACCACGAAATTGACATGCACACGACAATGACAAAAAACAACAAAAGATAATACGAATACCTACACAAAAATGTCTTAAAAATTACATATATGTTATAACACAAAAATTAAACATAAATGGCACAAAATGAACACAAGAATGACAAAAAAACGTCACAAAAATGATAACGAAATTACAAAAAAGATACAAAAACTACAGAAAAAAAGGCTTTTTTGATTGGAAAACATTGCACAGAAATAACACAAAAACGACACATATATGGTATAAAATGACACAAAAATATTTAGAATGTCGCAAAAATTACACAATGCAACAATTTAAAAAAAAAACATTTTATTCATTCCTGGAATATCTGGGAATAATCTTCATACTAGTCCTAAGGACAGATGAAGTGTTCGCATGAATCAAACGAATGAAAGTTATTTTCCATTCACCCGAATCATCATCGCACACAGATACGCATTGATTTTTCAATTTTAATTTTTCCACGCAATCACACACCGGGCACACAATTGCTGGGTCCTTGGAAATTTCCCCTCAACACTTGATTACATCGTCGAAGTTCATAAAATTGGCCCCGGCTGCTGCTGCTGCTGCTGGTGCTCTTGATTGAAAAGCAATGCCGAACGCTCTCCCGGTTTCATTCACCGGGCGAAGACCGACACAAAAACTCAACAAGTTTTTAATTAAAATGAACATTCAAACCCAGTCCAACATCCCGGCAGCAGCAGGTAAAACGGTTGGCCTTCGCTTGTACGAAATGCAGAGAACACACACGAAAAACCCGAGCGAGTAGCCGGAAAATTCATTTCAATTTCAACCCGGGCAAGCTTTTCCCACCCAGCCATGTGTCCTCGATCCGTGTCGTGTTACGGAACAAAATGGGGTCCTTCCCTTCTGGATCCATTTCCCCCGGAAAATCATACACACTCACCGGGTATCGGAAACTAATCGTGACCCCCTCATTCTTTTGCAGGGGAGATTGGCTTTTTCATGTCTTGTATTGTTCTTGTTTTTAAATTTGGTAATACTTGTGACTTCATAGATGGCGCTTGAATGGTTCAAAATTAAAATGCATAGAAGAATCTCCAGACACTTTTAAAATTGGAGAATGCATCAATGAACATTTTAACAGATGAAAACCTCTACAAGCAAACATTTTTTTAAGTTGAAAGCAAATTTTCAAATCGATTGTTAAATTTTAATAAAAAAAAAACATGAAAATTTAAATGATTCCCAAAACTAAAATGCAATTCTTATGAGCTTTTCCAAAGCTAGAGGTTCATTCTGCCCGATGCATACACTAGATTCTCTGTTGGATGCAAAATGAAAGTTTTCGACCCATTTGCTAAAGAAGTGCTGCAGGCAGGAGGGTGTTGAGCCAGCAGATGAGTGGAAAATTCCGTAACATCTGTTTGTTTGTTTGTTTCGCAGCTCGACAGCTGCTGCAGGATCACATCACATACAACTTTGAATCGAAACGATTTTCGGAATTGGGTAATGAATAACATGTTTTAGCATTCTTTCGTAAATTTTCTTTTTTATGATCGACCATACTTGGAGAAATCTTTTCTTGTTGAAATGAACTAACGGGTAAAAAAACACCATTTTCCCGATTTTTTTTAGAGCTATCGTTCAAACAAATGTATTCAAATTTTTTGCATTATACAAAGCATTGTTAAAAGAACATTTAGTATTTTTTTCGTAGAAAAATATTTAAAAATGAGCTAGAGACGGAGCACTTTCGAAGATGCCTTTTAGAAAACAGGATTTGCGGTGGACACTGTATCTCAGCACAGAATCATCTGAAGTCAAAAAATCAGAGCAAAATATTTTTAATAGATGTGTTTCTGACCCCAACGTTTTTATTCAACTTAAAAATTTTTTTTATGAAATTTTTGTGGCTGTTTGAAGTAAAAACTACGATTTTTCACGAAAAAATTCACAATTTTTTATCTGTAAAATCTCCCCAAAGTAAAAAAAAAAGAAAAAACGTTGGGGTTTGGTATTTTATATGTAGAAAATATGTTTCAAATTTGAAAAGAGTCGGTGAAGTAGTTTTCAAATGATGATGTCCACTGACTTTAAAAAATGTGCTTTCGAGAAAAACGCGTTTGAAGTATCTGCTCTAGAATTCTTGCAGTATTAGATAAGAGGAGATGAAGGCCTATAATTTCTACAGTTTTGGTTCGATTGACTTGAAAATTTGACACAACATTCTTGAAATGTTTTACAATAAGAAAAAAAAAAATAAAAAAAATCGATCACCAAAGAGTGATTCAAGGAACATTTTTTTGGTAAGTCTAGTGTGATAGAAAATAACTATTTTTTTAAATATGGGTTCGTTCTTCCGCTATGAACCAATAATAAACGGAATATCTTTTTAACGGAATAAAGTGTATAGAAATGAAGACTTCAAAATCTCCTTATTCTCAATTGAATTATATTTTAAAGAATCCAGGCCAGGCAAGTATTAAATTTAAAGTCAAAACTTATAGCTAACCCGGGCATTTAAATTTTCAATGCAAAATCTGAACAGAATCTGAGTGTTAAAAAATACCAAAGATTAAACGATAGATAGAAATAGTAATATTTCATCGATGCAAATAAGCTGTGTCTTAATCATCATGACTTTCCCAAGTAAGTTTCATTATGGTCAGTACAATTCGTTAGAGTTACGCTATATGCGTTTATCTTCATAAAAAGCTAAAGTGCATTTTATACATCACCAGAATTCTAATTAAGCTTGAATTTGGGTATTTGTCCCTGTTCTAGAAAAGTCATTATGATTCTTATTTTTTATTTTTGATGAAATTCAAAGCTTTTATAAAAATAGACCTGAAAAAATATTTCAAATACTAGACGTTAGTCCGTTCAATGCCTTAAAGCTTTATTATGGCCATTAAATGGCTTATTTGTTTTATGAAAGCCATATAAATAGCTAAAATTTGGAGTTACTATCGCAAGCCAACCAATTACACTCGTGATTGGTGATGGGGACAGACTTTTTAAATGAAATAAAAAAGGATTGGTTATGAATATCCAGTGGAACGATACCATGAGTTGAAGTTAAATTTCGTTGTCTAACGTTGTCTTGAAATCCAAGATGTCGGCTTCCGCTTAACTTTAAAATGTTCTAAATAACTTAAAATTTGATGAAACTTCCATAATATAGGTATATTGGGCTTAACGAGTAGACGCGTATTTCGCTATCGGAGGACTTCTTGAAACCCAAGATGGGCCAACTTAAAATACTGTAAATGGTCCAAAAATCTCAAAAAAATTTCATGCGATTTTCAGTGGTAAACATCATTACCCATACTATGGGAGTTTCAAGCGATTTATCAGTAAGATCCATGTTTAGAAAGATAAGATTTGAAGCTGGTGTCAGATAGCGAAATTGGACTGCTACTCGTTGATCCCTTTCAACAAATACCCTTATTCCGGTTGTTTCATGCTATTTTAAGTCATTAACAGCATTTTTAGGTTAATTTTAAAAAACGAACACACACATATAGGATCTCAGTGAAACTTCATGTTTCTTTGAAGAGATCTAAATTCTACTCAAGATTAAAGCGAATGGTAAATGACTAGCATCTTACTAAAATGCTAACACCACCAACCCACAGAAAGAGTACTATGTATGCCGTGACCGAGACTCGATCTCATTACCTCTGGCTTAGAAGACTTAAATGCTATCCTCTAGGCCACAGTCGGCGGCTTATTGGGTTCCAATGTGATGTCAGACAGTGAAATTCGACTTGTACTGGTTAAGCCCTTTCTCCCAATACCCATATCATGGATGTTTCATGAGATTTTCAGTCATTTGAAGCTTTGATAATTAAATCGAAAGCCGCCATTTTGGATCCATGCTGGCGTCAAACAACGATTTTTTTTCTCTTACTAGTTGGGCCCTTTCATACCTCTTCCGGTGATTTGAAGTATTTCATAGATTTTTATATGTTTTTTGTATTTAACTCAAAATCAACACAAATGACTTATCAAAAATGTGTCAAAATGGAAATTCCAATTCAAATAAGTGAGTGTCCTGTTTTGACATCTTGATCGAGAACGGTCACCTTATTTTATGATGGTTTTGAAATCAAGCTTAAGGTGCCTTCATAAAACATGCAAAAAAAACCTTGTAGCAAACCTCTTATTTTAAGTTTTATTGAAGTTTTACAAAAGCATTCAGAACTTTTTCTAAACAACTCAAACAGTATAATTAGTTAAAGCTCTTTAAGCGTTTTAAGAACTTCCTGAAAACAAAAAGTTTAATCAAGAATCTAAGCATTTTTTATGACCAAGATTACCCAAGATTAAACAAGCTGCATAACAAATGCCATATTGAAATCCTAATAAAACTTTCTAGTGATTGGCCTAACCATATAGGAATAAAAAAACATTTGGTTAATTTTTTTTTAATGTAATATCTTTTTCTAAGTTCAATCAGCAATATTGACAGTGTTTTAAAAAGTCAGGGTGCCAGCGAAGTTCTGAAAGCTTTAGACATTTTTCAAAGTTTTTTTTTCTAAATATCGTTCACCCCTCATTTTTTATGTTTTGATATTGTTTGATGTTATTTTTCCTTGTTTTCTTTGTTATGCGCTTTAAAATGATATCCTTCAACCAATTTTATCGACTTTGTTTATGTTAATGGACTGACTTTAGTGAAAAATTTCAGCATTTCCTTGAATTTTTGTTCCAGAAATAAAAATAGTTACATTTTTGCGAAAGGTATGAATAGTAAGCTACTTAAATGGTTGTAACTACTAATAAAATTTTAGCAATTGAAATGAGCAAGAGGTTGACTTAGTATACCCTATTTATTTTTTCGGCAAAATCCGTATTCAACCCTAACTTCACTGCGAGACGTCGTACAGAACGGATGGTTTTTAACTCAGCTGTCTAAACTCGTGTGGTCAAGGTTAAAGTGGTTTCGCTCTCAATTGTATTTGGATAGTAGTATTGTGTTTTGAGGTTAGAATTCAAAATCACGTGTTAAAATGTCGGACTATAAAGTTCGAATAAACACAATTCGATTTTCCTTTGGGAAAGGATCAGCAGAACCGACGGAGGCAGAAATGTTTAAATTTTGCCAAGAAAAAAGCTTCAAGCCGGAAGATGTCTACTCCATACACAAGGACAAGGATACGCAATCAATTTTAGTGAAATTTGAAAGCAAAGTATCAAAGGAAAAATACATGAAGAATATGCCGACAGTGATTAAGTTTTCATACGAGAATGGATCGACCACCGAGGTAACCGTGATGGACGCAGAAGTGAATTTCAAATATGTGCGGATTTTTAACCTTCCACCAGAACTCGAAGACACGGAAATTTATAACGTTATGTTCCAATACGGTACCATTAGGCAACAAGTGAGGGAGAAATACCATCCCAGAACGGGTTTTCCGGTATTCTCCACAGTCTGAGGAGTCTATTTGGAAATAAATAAAGTAGTTCCTCCTCAGCTTCGCATTGGACACTTTCCGGTTCGCTTGTACCATGATGGTATGATCAACAAGTGTTTTTGTGTCATAGCACGGATCACGTGAAAGCAAGCTGCCCTAGTCGAAACGCTGGAGTAACACGTAGATCGGTTCAAAGCCGTTTATTCAGCAGCGTCGCTGCTGGAAATCATCAAAAGACGCTTCTCTCGGAGACTGTGTTCAATCGACCTTTGGAAAACTCGAACTCAGCTCTCGCTACTGGTAGTACTAGTACTTTGCGCAGAGCATCCGATTCGGAGGAGCCTAATCGAGAGAAAATGACGCTACCAGCTGAATCAACGGAACTAAAAAATATTGAGGAGAGTACGGAAGTTGCAACCAGCAGTTTTCTGAGAACGGAACTCAAGACATCGCAACAATGGAAACGAGTTACTAATCGAGGAAGGAACACGAAAAAGGACGCCGATACTGAAGAACACTCATCCAACGATTCCGAACTTGGCTTTCCTGTTTTTATTCCAGACGCCCCATCGATATTAGCATTACTGGAAAGAAGAACGAGGAGCAAAACTAAACATCCGAAAATGGAGACGGAGCAAGCAAACCGAAATGGTCAACGTGATAAAGCGGTTAAATTTCGATCAAAAAGTAAATAAGATACACATTTCTAAAATTGTAACAGAAAAAAAAGTCAAAATTACGAATAAATTAATCAATGTTTGGATAGGACACAATGTTAATGTAACCATGCTATGTAATTATTATCTTTTGTTAGTTAATTAAAAATAAAGGAAGAAAAAAATCTTAAAAAAAACCCCTTTAAATACCAAGCCTAATTGCCTCATTTACTGAGTTTTAAAAAATTTATAAATGCAAAAGTAGAAGTTATCTTTTTTCCATAAGTTTTTCTATTTTGTTTTATTTTAAAAACTGCTATGAGATGCTAAACTTCTTATCGATTGATTTACAAAGGAGATTGAAAGACATTTTCCTTTTATCGTTTCAATTTTCAAATTTTATATAAAACCGTTGAAATCTTCAAACTTCTTTGAAAAACTGTTCCTGTAAAAAAATCGTAAAGTTCACTGCAAAAACAAAATACTACAACCTTAACCGTGACCGTATAGCGATGTGTGAATGTACCCCCGTTAAGTTTGAGCTCAATAAAATAAATCATGGAGAAGAAATTTTTAGGAATTTTCGATAGCAAAACGTTTTTTTTTGTTTCAAAAATATATATTTGAAAAACACATGTTTATTTACACTATAATCAAACATATTATAATCAACATTGGTAACTCTAAGCATGCTTCATATACTTCAGCAAGGACACGTATTTCAGCACCACCTCCTGGAGAAAGTTCTTACTAGAAGGAAATTTCAAGCATTGAGGTACTGAGGAAACTCTGAACATTCATTCCATCAACCGTGGGTTCGCGTCTTAACTACAAAAGTTCGTGTTTGAACTTGCATTTCTATGACCACGCAGAAAATTTTGATATGTTTTATTTTCAACATAGGAATTTCAGCCTACTCCAACTTTTCTTCGTGTAGCAAAGTATGTTGCTATGGTTCTCAATTTCTGTTGTTTTCTGCCAAATGGAAAAAAAGGTCCCGACTGACGGAGTATGCTAATAAAACTGCAATTTAAGATTCTAATGTCATTTGAATTGGAACAATCATTTGGAAATTGGATGGAAATTTCACTTTTTGGACAATACTGAATATTTCATAAAAGAAATCATAAAAAGGCAACAATTTACTAAGTAAATTGATCTTAAAATCTACTCTACAATATGATTTGAGATTTATTGATGACCACATCATCATTATTGTTATTATTATTACTATCCGGAGCACGTTTGGTAAATGGAAGTCAGCATTTCTCTAAAATGAATAAATTGGTAAAGGAAAAAAATCTTCGTGTAGAATTAGCTCTTTTTAATACTTTTCATTTAGGCACATCTAATTTTTTGATAACATGTTGAACCGATAAATCAAAATCATATTTTGAGTATAAAATTAATTTACGAAGTCAACTTACTTATCATGAAGGATATTATGAAAAAAACAGGAGATATACTTGTGTTGTATTTAGTATAATTGTCAGATCGGGACACAAAGTTTTGGTGATAATGAGCTTAACAGTTTTCGCCAGAAGCTTTCGAAATTCAGTCTAAGGCAACTTAGGTCTTCTCGATAGCATTTACATATTCATGTTCGTAAGAACTTTCCTCACATGGAGGCGCGTTTCATGTGTCCTTCAAGTTTCTGGGGAGTGAGGAATATTACTACTATTATTATATTTGCTATAATCATTCTATGTTGTGAGTCAGTCAGTGAGAAAAATTTCAACATTTAATTTTGATAAAATAAACGATAAAAACGTTTACTTTTTCCAGCGATTCAAATTTTTTAATGTTAAATTGGGCGCTGAATCCGAAAACGAAATTCAAAAATATCTATGCTAAAGTCTGTTTCACATAGAATCTGGTCGCATCTTTTCATTTACTGCAGCGCCCCTAGTTGTCACATTGCGAATCTATTGACAGCGTTTTGATCCGGATGGTTTGTTTACTTAGTGGTGAAAATTTCATCAAGATTGAAGCAGTCAGTGAAAAGTTATCGACGATGGAACGCGAAAGGCGAGAGAAAATTCTGCACACTCACGTAGAGAAACCGACGTGGTCAGGGGTAAAGATCGCGAAGTTCCTGAAATATCCAATATCGACTGTAGATTCGGTGCTGCAACGTTACCGGGAGACCCTTTCGGTGGATCGAGAAAAAAAAACAAGGCGTAAAAGTGGAACATATGACCGGAAGCTGCGAGCAAAGGTAGGGGAACATGCCCTATTATGCGCCACCTAAGCGAATCGCTGATTTTCTATGTATTCCACGTACAAATTGTGTTAAAAATGTGTGCAATCGTTGAAGAAAATTGTTTTCTACAAATGCCTATGATTTTTTATTACTCAAATTGCTATAGTTGCTTCAAAAACTTGATTTTTTAAAACCTTATTCAAAGCCACAGAACAAAACTGTGTTGCAAATACGCGCCGCCGTGTATTCAATACGCGCCTAGCAGCCGAACACACCCGAAAGCAGCCGAAGACCGAAAACACACCAATACTTACAGACACTTTGAATGAAAATAAAATCAAAATGGACTAATCAAAATTTAAAAAAAAATGAAAGTAGATTTTTTGAGCTGAATTAACGTTCAAAATAAGGTTTGAGACTTTTTGTTCATTTTCAATGAAAATTGGCCTTTTTGAAAAATTAATGCTATTTTCAGCCTACTACGATTGGCGCGTTATAACGAGCGCATGAGCCGTGATAAAACATACCCATAAAAAGCATACCATAGCGAGTTCGGTATAATTTTTTAGCATTAAATCGTAGTTTAGATTCTCCTCTATCGATGTGTAAGAAAATATTGTCTTATTCGTTTTTCTCTGCTTGGTGACACCTTATTGAAAGTGTTTTAAAATTTAGATCGAAATGAAGAAAAACCTAAATTGTGAAATTATCACGACACAGGAGCATTTTAAGGAAAAATTCATACTTGCCATGACCAATCACAGCATTTAGAACAAATTGGTAATATTTTGCAGGCTTAAAATGCTTCAGATTCTTCAAAACAAGAGTGGCGCGTATTAGCCACATAGGGCGTTATATGAACTTTTCCCCTAATTCGATCAGTTCACAATAATCATAGAATCTCCTTGCGTGATTTGGCGAAAACGTTCAAGACGAACCACAGTACAGCTCGACGAATTTGTTTGCGAGAAGGCTTGCGGTCGTATCATGCAAGCAAACACCCCAACAGGACTCTGAAACAAAACCTGGTTGCCAAAACCAGGGCAAGGAAGTTGTACGAGAAAGTGTTGACCAAGTACAACGGATGCATTTTGATGGACGACGAAACTTACGTCAAAATGGATTTTGGACAAATACCCGGTAACAAATTTTACCTTGCGAAGCGTAAAGGGAATGTTGCGGGTAGATTCAAGTTTGTTTTCGCAGATTTGCTCGTAAGTTGATGATTTGGCATGGGATCTGTAGTTGTGGGAAGAAGGCTAAGATTTTTATCACTGGGGACACAACGAATGGAAATGTTTACAAAGAAGAATGTCTCCAGAAGAAGGTTTTGCCATTCATTCGGTCCCACAAAGGTCCGGTGAAGTTCTGGCCGGACCTGGCAAGCTGCCAATACAGCCGGGATGTCGTTAAGTGGTATAAGGAGAACAAGATCGCTTTTGTTAAAAAAAGTATCAATCCACCAAACTGTCCGGAGTTTCGACCCATCGAGAAATATTGGGCAATAGTTAAGGGCAAACTGAAGAAATGTGGCAGCGGCAGAACCATGAAAAAACCCGCTCAAATGGAAAATTGGTGGAACAAGAGGGCGAATGAGATTACCAGCAGTGCTGTGCAAAAAATGATGGGTGGTATCACAAGAAAAGTTCGAAAATTCATCGGAAAAGCTGACGAATAATTTTTATGTATTTTTTATGATGATCTATTTTATTCGACCAGATTCTATGCGAAACAGACTTTAATTTATTTTCAGTTATGCTCCAAAGTAATAAAAGTACTTTTACATAAATTCAAATATCTCAGACTGCATAACATTATTTTGAAATCACTTTTCTGCATATTGAGGGTGAGCAAATTTTTTACTGATCATTTGAACTGTATTTTTGCGTACGATCTTATCTTATTGCTGATATAAATGAATTTTTGTTAGAAAAATGATGAAAACATTTTTTTGAGAAAAATTTGTTTCTTTAACAATTTTAGACTCAATGGTAACATTTTCTTTGGGATTTGAATTGTTTATCAAAAATGGTTAAAAATTGAAAATGTAATGGTAATTTTACTATAAAATTTTTAAAAATTTAACGAACCGCAGTGTACTACTCTTATTATAGGGAAAAATTAACATGAAGGTCACACGCCGATTTTTTGCTTTATCTGGGCATTGGGAGGGGCTGCTTGAGTCTTAAGCGTGAATGTGACTTAATAGGATTTTGGTCGGATGGATAAAAAAATAATGGATATTTTTTAAGGCTTAATTAAGACAAATATCTCGCCCAAAAACTTGGACAAAGTTGATCAAAAAATAATTTCCTTTATAGAATTTAAAAATTGGCACAAAATGCATCTGCAAGCTCGGTTTCACAGAAAAAACAATAAAGATGCTGTTTTTTCAGTAAAAAATATTCAATTATCCCTTTCAAACGAAAAAGTTTAAATTTACTCATGCAAAGGTTACTTAAAAATTTTGCAAAAAAATCATGGGCGAGTTTGAAACCAAAAGAAAATGTTTTAAACCTTAGGTTTTTAGAATTTAAAAAATTACCCCATTTGGGGTCATTTTTGAATTTCTCATACCCTGGGGTCTTGAAAGCTTCGTTTTGGTTCAAAACTCATCCATGATTTTTTTGCATAATTTTTAAGTAACGTTTACATGTGTAATTTTGAGCTTCTAGGTTTGTATGGTAAAATTGAATATTTTGTACTGAAAAATCAACATCATTTTTGATACTTCTGAAGAACCGAACCTGCTGATAATTTTTGTGCCAATTTATAAATTTTATAATGAAAATTATCCGCTGAACAACTTTGTGGAGGATCTTAACTTTGTAACTTATTGGACGAAAAAGTTATTAGCTGTTAAACAGAGGTATGTCTTTTGGCATTGATGAACAAAAAATTCAATAGAAATAACTGCTTGTGCCTCGCTAAGCTTTGCATAAAAAATAGTCATGCAATACCGCGCTAGGCACCCAGAAGTGATGTCAATTGAATTATTTGTTTATCAACAAAAAAAGACATACCTTTGTTAAACAGCAAATAACTTATTTGCCTAATAAGATAAAAAGTTAAAGTCTTCGACTACGTTGTTTAACGGAAAATTTCCTTTGGTGATTTAAGAAATTGACACAAAAACCATCAGCAGGCTCGGTTCCACAGAAGAAACAAAAGTTATGTTGATTGTTCAGTATAAAATATTCAATTTTCCCATACAAACCTAAAAGTATAAACTTCCTCATGTAAAGAAAAATTTGAACACGGTTGGACAAGGTCAAGATCCCCTAATGTGTAGTTTGAGACATTTTTTTCGGTAAAAGAAAAAACTACCAGAAAATGAATAACTACCAGTACAAACTTTAAAGCTATGAAACTAAGTGTTGCATCTGGATTTAAGTAATAATGAAATAATATTAAACTTAAGAAATAAACCAAATTTTATCGGATCAACTTATGCACCGGGTGGTGGAATCAATCATATCAAGTATTTTATTGTTGAGTTTCGATCTAACCCTCCAAAGCTGTTCGGGTGAATATGACCTGAAGCGCACATTTCAAACATCTTTATCATCATTCCAATATACTGATGGACTGGTAATTTTGACAGACAAATTATGTTCTATGGAAATAATGACCAAATTAACGACAAAAAAATTAAAATTTGAATTTTGAAAATCGGTTTATTAAGAAATGAAATACAGCTTAGCAAAGCCAAAATTGGATGTCGTTTTTTTAAAGTAAGAATTTTTTCTACCGGAAGATCTGTGATAGCGGTCAAAACTTCCATAGGACCTCAACATATATGTACATTTCGGATAGATGGATTCTTGACAATTTCAAACATCAATAAAACACTCAAATACAGAAGAGCTGTCAGAATTTATGAGTATTTTAAAAATAAAATTGATCTGGTAATACATATCGACTTTACTTTGAAATTTTGAGTAGTTATAATGAATTACCTACACAATGAATATAATATCATCATAATCGGTTCACATTTCCAGCCAGGAGAACGACATTTAAAGACATACACCGTTTAAGCCAATTCAGGCTTTACAGACTGAATGTTTTTTCCGCTCCTCCGTACTCTGCGTTTAACTTTTTTTTTATCGCCCGCTGTTTTTAAATTAATTAAAATGAAGTGTGAAATTTGTTCTCTGGACTCTGCCACTGATTCAATCATGTGGAAGTGCATTGGTTGCCCGCGAGTTTTCCATGCATCCTGTGTGGGAGTTGTTATTCAAAGAAACACATTGAGGAGCAAAAAAGTGGATTCCAGTGCGTACCTCTTACCGTGCTGTCAAACTTGCCAGGAGCTCGTTAATGCTAAGCTAGAAATCAACAGTTTAGCTGAAGAACAAAAAAAACTAGCTGAGTTGATTCACAAAAACACGGAGGTGGCGCATCGCTTCGCGCTTCAGCATGATCAGTCAAACATGATCTTAGAGGCGATCGAAGGGCTAGAAATAGCTATGCAGGCCATTAAATTAGAGCTCACTACAATTAATAAAAACAGCACTTTAGCTGGATCTTTCGCTGCGTTGAAAAACCATGCGACATCGCTTTTCGACACGGCTATGTTGACTTCGCAGGAATGCCTAACAAAGTCAATTAATTCAGTGACGTCAGGTCTTTCCAAAGACCTGTGCAACATAAATGAGGAACTCAGTCAGCTACAACAGCTGTCGATGGAAATCGCCTCAAGTTGCACGATTACGTCAAACCCAGTATTGGAGCTTGATATACTGGATGAGTTAAAAACATTATCAGCCAACATAGCCTCTGCCCGTTGTCGTTCTCCCTCACCTCCGACACCAGATTACCCAAGCCTAGATATCGAGCTAAACAGAAAATTAAAATTAAATGACTCAGGTTGGCGACTTCTGGGTACAAAAAAGGTGTGGAAAGCTGACTGGGCAGAGTTCGATATTCGCCAGTCGCGTCGCAGAGAGCAACAAAAAAACGCTGATAAAGCGAAAAAACGAAGAAAACGTCAACGTCAAATCAAACCGATCAAAAAGCCTTCCACTGACAAAGAACTGCTTGCTGCCGCCAAGGTCACGTTTAATAGGAAACCTCAACCGAAAACAAAGATCCCGACCTTCATCAATTTTCAACGTGGAGATACTCTAAACCCTGGACCCTCTACTGTATCATCAAATACACCACCACTGGACTCTGGACCCTCTTCTGTGTCACCTAATACGCCACCACATCATGATAGGCTACCGGCTAGGTTCCCGACTACTGCTGCGGCAACGACTTCACCGTACCAAGCAAATATGTGCACACATCATCCATCGACTTCCATGCCGCCATATGCAACGTTCAATCCGTGTCCCACTTCATTCAGTGCACCCTTTGCCGGCCCCTGCTACCACCATGGCCCTAATGCATTTGATTTCAACAACCCGGTAATGTATCCATATTTTCTGCCCCATCGACGCGTGCCACTATAGGTACTAGCTCTTTGATTAATGTTGACCAAGCGGATCGCGTTACAATTCGTTCGCGCGACCATAGAACATCTTCTGCCCTGAATACATCCGCTATAGTAAATAATAATGAAATTGTGGCTTATTGTCAAAATTTTAACAGAATGCGAAGTGCATCGAAATTGAATATAATTTATAAAAATTTAGCAGCTAGTAGTTATACTATAATTTTGGGAACAGAAACAAGCTGGGATGTAAACATAAAGAGCGAAGAAGTTTTTGGTTCTAGTTTCAACGTGTTTAGAGATGATAGAAACTTTCTTCTTTCTGACAAGAAATCTGGCGGTGGTGTGGTTGTGGCAATCAGCTCTGTCTTCGATTCTGAGCTCATTCCTACGACTAAACACAAAGAATTCGAGCAGGTGTGGGTCAAAGCCCGCATCTTCAATGAAACGCATATTTTTGGGTCGATTTACTTTCCGCCAGAATATGCCATTAAAGAATATTTTCAAAAGTTTCTGTTTGACATTACTGAAATGTTCGCAAATTTTGAGCCCGAATTTAAAATACACCTTTATGGCGACTTTAACCAATCAAGTCTCCAATTCTTAATTGATGAAGATAATGAAAGCATTCTCTTGCCGATCTGTGGTGATAATGAAACACTGCAAATTCTTTTTGATAATCTGGCTTCTTTGTGTCTTAATCAAATAAATCATGTAAAAAATGCCTGTAGTCGATATCTGGACTTATTATTTTCCAATTTGACTGATGATTTTTGTGTTGTAGAAGCTTCAGATCCAATCTGGAAAAACGAGGTCTTCCACACTGCTATCGAATTCTCAATCATATGTCCTGATCAAAAACGTTTACCAGATGATTACGAGTTTATAGAGACGTTTGACTTTTTTCATGCAAACTATAATATGATTAAAACAAAATTACAAGTTGTTGATTGGCAAACAATATTCCGAGCTGAAAACTCAACAGACAATCAAGTGGAGATTTTTTACAAAATTCTTGGTAATATTCTCAATGAATACGTTCCAACAAAATTAAAGCGACGAACAAATAATAACAAAAATCCGCCATGGTTCACGAAAGAGCTTGTGCATTTAAGAAATAAAAAGCAGAAGGCACATAAAAACTGGAAAAAGAATCCATCATTAGTCACTAAGTTAGAACACCAAGAAGCCAGTAATCGACTAGCAATACGCTTAAATACTTCTTTCCAAGACTATAATATAAAAATTGAGCAAAACATAAAATCGAACCCAAGAAACTTTTTTAGATATGTCAATACAAAATTAAAAAATAATAGTTTTCCATCTCGCATGCACTTTGGCAGCGTAGAAGGTCAAAATTCCGACGAAATTTGTAATCTATTCGCCGACTTTTTCCAAAATGTTTACACTAGTTTTTCCGAGCAAGATCGTGATACTTCGTTTTTTAGTTATCTCTCTGATTCAACGGTACTTACTGTAGTAGAATCAATTTCCTTTGAAGAAATATGTAAAACCATTTCTTCCTTAGACAGCACTAAAGGGCCCGGGCCTGATGGAATTCCTCCACTTCTTTTAAAAAATCTAGTAAATGAACTGAGTATGCCATTGTTTCTTCTATTTAACTCTTCATTGAAATCAGGTGTTTTTCCTCAAGTATGGAAAGAATCATTTCTTGTACCCATATTCAAGTCAGGAAAAAAATCTGACATAAACAATTACAGGGGCATAGCCATTTTATCGTGCATACCAAAACTTTTCGAAGCTATAGTGAATGCAAAAATATATAACCAAATTAAAACACTCATTACTGAAAAGCAACATGGATTTGTTAAAGGAAGATCTACAGCCACTAATTTACTCGAGTTTGTTACCTATAATATTAGCTGTATGGATCGCGGTAATTCTGTACAGGCTTTATACACGGACTTCAGTAAAGCTTTTGACAGAATTGACATCCCCATGTTAATTTTTAAATTAAATAAACAGGGTTTCAGTTCACACCTACTGAAATGGATAAGGTCCTATTTAACGAACCGCTCACAAGTTGTTAGATTTAATGGTTCACTTTCAAAAAGTATCTCCGTTACTTCTGGTGTGCCTCAAGGCTCCCATCTCGGCCCCTTATTATTTATTTTATACGTAAATGATATAACTTGTCTTCTCAAGCAGTCAAATGTGCTAATTTATGCTGATGATATGAAACTTTATATGAAAGTGAATAGCGAAGAAGACTTTAGAATCTTTCAAAACGAAGTTAATGTATTTAACAAATGGTGCATTAAAAGTCTGCTCAAACTTAACGTGGCAAAATGTTCAAATATTGTATTTACCAGAAGAAAATGTCAGTCATATGAAATTGTCAAATTGGGAGATGATCCTGTCGAGAGAGTCAACAAGATTAGAGACCTTGGAGTTATATTGGACTCAAAACTTACCTTTGTAGATCACTATAACTCAATAATCCAGAAATCAAACGGTATGTTAGCATTTATAAAACGTTTCAGTTATAATTTTAAAGACCCATACACAATAAAAACATTGTACACAGCTTATGTTAGATCTATTCTTGAGTATTGTAGCGTTGTGTGGTCGCCTTTTCAAATTTTACATAAAAACCGTTTGGAATCAGTCCAGAAACAATTTGTTCTATTCGCTTTACGAAATTTAGGATGGTCTCAGAACCAATTACCTAGCTATGAATCATAAATAATAAATAAATAAATAAATAAATGACGTGGACAACTTAAAATTAACATTTAACATCCAGTACTAAGATGGGAATCGAACCCATGTCATCAGTTGACCAGCGATTACCATCTTACCACGCTAACCTCTCGGCCACCAAGACGTACATTTTCTCATTAAAAAATCAAAAACATATATCCCTCCGAATAATCTGAAAAAACTGAAACTTTGCCTATTGACTAAAAGGTACAATAAATTAAAACTGATAGTGATATCAATATTAGAATGGAATTGAAAATAAAATCCAGATAAGTTTATAATTTTCAAGAAAGTCATTTAGAGTCCAAGAAATAAAATTCGTATAAAATTTTGTTTTTAAAACTGAGCCATCGAGTCACTTTTAAGTTTCAAACCTTGTTCCTATCAACTAAGGACAATTCATTCGAGATAACCTTGGGTTATCCATTTCGTGCAGAATGCTAAAACAAAACCGTTGCATCATTTCCAAAATATGTTTCCAAATGCAGCAAAGGAAAACAACGCGGTAACATTCGATTCTATCTTACAAATTTGCATTCCAAAGCAAACAGCTCCCTTTTCAGCCAACCACTTTCGTATCCAGTGAATTGAAACGTTTTGATTCGATTAGTGAAACATCAACTGGAAACAGGACTGGATCGGATCGTCGGATTTTGGCATCGTCGTTGTCAGTCTACAATTGATGAGTGTCCTGTCCGGGGATGATACCACCTTACATCCTCCGCCCATTCATGATTTGATGCTGCTGGATTTCCCTGCCTGCCTTGGGGATGCTGAAAGCATCACTATCTTCGATAGAAACTCCATTGACAGCCAAAACCGCAACCACGTTCGCCCAAACTTGCTTTGTTATTTCAACATAATGGAAAATGATTCGCCCGGCATTTTCGCCCCGAAACGAAGCTCCCGATACAGCCGTTGGACTTTGTTGTTGTTGTAGTAGATGTCGCTGTTGTTGTTGTTGGTTGGGTGTTCATTAGCCTTTTGGTGTTCTAAGTGGGTGGTGGTGGATGAGGGTTTTGGTTTCTTCGTTAAGTAAGGGCGCTGAAACTGTGCGCGCCATCAGAATGGCTGCGAAACCTGATGGTTTTCTAGCAGTTTTTGATGATGTTGCAAATGATGAGAGTGAAACGAAGCTGCAGCGAAGAAGAAAAAGATCCCTTCATTTTGAAGCCGGTCAGTGGTGAAACGTTAAATTAGCTAAACATCGAAACTAATCAAATTGAACTTGTCGGTCGGGCTTTTCCAATGGCTGATGAAGCGAACGAATTAAGGACCCAACTTTAATTACGAAATATTTTGTAACATTCTTCATCAAATCAAGACACAGTGTCAAGGTCAGTATCAAATATTATAAATTAATCTTTTCCTAATTTAAATTCACTTTGAAAAAATAAAATTTCACCTTAATAAACTTTTAATGGGAAAGAAATATATTTTGAGCATTTCCTTCAGGTTTTCAAGGAAAATCTCTTGTTTCCAAAAAAAAAAAAAAACTACAAAAATATCCAGTCAACCCACCTTTAGACACGAACACGTATATGCTGGCGGGCTCGGTGTTGCTGGCCGAGCAGGTGTAGTTGCCGGAATCGTTGATCTGCGGCTCCCGGATGATGAGCCGGCTTTGCGTCCGAGGGCCCGGGACCGTTTCTATCGAGATGTCCCTCCGCGAGTCGTCGTAGTTAATCATCCGATCGTTCCGCTGCCAGTACACGTACTGTGGCGGTTGGGGACTCTGCAGAATGGAAGAAAACAGTGATTTTTTAGCTGGGAACTTTTCGTTATTAAGTTAGGTTATGTTTTTATAATTATTGAACTTTTTCGTAGGACAGGAATGGAGATAGAGAAGGTTGAAAGGAAAAGGGGAAGCTATCTGGGTCGTCCTCCAAAATCATCCTGGTAAAAATCCGAGGTTCGCTTTCACCAGGGGCGGTCCTAGAGCTGGCTCTTGGGGGGGGGGGGGGGGTGATTTTCCAAATTTTCAAAAATCAGTCAATAACGTATCTAAATATATGGTGGAAAAAAGTTAATTTGGTGAGAGCAAGTGGGGGGAGGGAGGGGGGAGTTTACAGTTTCAAATGAGACTCAAATATTTGCTGCACACCAAACCCTAGCGAAGGACACGTCCATGGGTGGGGGGTTTGCCAAAATAGAGGACAATAAATAGGCAAATTTATTTCCAAAACCATATTCAAACCCAGAATCATCACACAAACTCGAAAAAAATACTGATATAAATCAAAATAAATCAAAATCAAAATTTCAAATCAATTTTATTTCTGGTTAGTCTTTAATAAATTATTCGAAATGTTGGTTCTTATTTTGTATTTAAAAAAATCAAGTATTTTCAAAAAATCAGAAACGAAATGCTAATTAAAATTTTAATAAAGCCATAATTTGAGCCAGAAGAAAAAAAAATCAAATACAACACCAGATTTGATAAAAAATTAAACTTGAATTCTAAAAAAAAATCAGATCAGGTCAGAATAATAGATAATAATTTCAATTATTAACCATATTAATTTAATTGTTTATTTTTTTGATCCATGAGGAAAGAATTGATGAGATGTGATTAAAATGCTTCTAATAAGATTCTAATCTCTAATTTTGAATATCCATACATTTCTTCTAACTTCCTATTTGCCAAGAATTTTCATAATGTTGAAATGTTCTAAGTTATGTTCTTTTAATTTTCACCGATAAGGTCGATAAATTAAATTAACAAATAGAACCACGGTGATTAAACTCTTCATAAATATGAAGATAAAAAGATTAGTTTTGGACATTTGAAAATTTTTGATTTTTTTTTTTCAAATAAAAACGTCTTACCAAAATAATTCAAGAGATAGCATTTTGGTGTCTATGTTCTAATGATTGATTTAGTAGATTTTGATGCGCTGAACTCGAATATTCAATTAGATTTTATTTATTACCTTTCCTTTTGGTGATATGAAGTTTATAATTTTTTAAATGAATCAGTTTTGAGTGAAGTCAATCATTGATAACTAATGAACTGACAAGTTAACATGAAAAAAAAAACTGATTCTGAGAAATCTACAGTTTTTAATAAATCGGAAAGACAAGTATTCCAAACATTACTTAAGAAAGTTTTTAAAAACAAAGATTTTATTCCATTCAAAAAAAATTGCTTAGGTCTAAAAATCAATTTGGTTTCTGCTTTGAGAAATATCTTAAATTCAATGTGGTCATTACTTCTTTAAACATTCGTTAAAAGTCTATTATTTTACAGAATTGGGAACAGTAAACAAACAGAAAACTTCATTTTCTTTCCACAGAAGTCAAAATTACTTGCGTCTTTGGGGATAGAAATGTGGTATTAACCCATATTTCGAATTTTCATTGTAATGTTTAAAAGTTTTGTCAGAAAAGTGCAGAATTTACTTAAAAAATTTTAACCTATTTGAAAATAATTTCGGGCACCAACAAAAATCAAAATTAGCTCATAAGTTCCTTTCATAAAAAAAATGTGATTTCTGTGGACTTGTGAATTGATAAATACCCTTTTGAATGTGGAGTTAAACATTTAGATAAAAATAGAGGCTGAAAATGCGTTCTTGAAAAAAAATTTCATATCAGCATAAAATTTGTAATAATTCAAACAATTTTTTTTATCTAAATGATTAATCATCAAAGTAATAGATGAACTTGATAAGATACACTTCTTTTAAAAAAAAAAACAATATTACACGAACATGATGCAAACTGCTTCTCTTCTTCCCTTCAAATTTCATTGAACTAAATTTGAGGTTTGTATTTTAAAAAATTTGAAATTATAGAAGTCTTACAAACTTTCTCTACATACATATTTTGATATCCTTTTAAACAACTTATGCATCCCTTTATAAAACAATCTTGAGCGATAACCTTGTTCCCGAGAAAACAGTCGAGTGAAGACGGGATATTATTATCACTGGTTTAATCTCATCTGGGAAAAATTAATACATAGGCATGTTTTCGGAGCCTATGTTTTAAAAACTGCTTTTGGAGGTTTATTCTTGAACTCAATTTTTATCAGATTTTGTTCATCACCTCTAATTTTAGAAGTAGAATTTTTGATATTTTTAGAAAATTGTATAGATATGAATGTATAAAAAATGTATGAAAGAAACATATGTGGTCAGCAAATTTAATTAAACACTGTAAGTGCCTTAACAAAAGTAATTTGGTGAAAATCGGTCTAGGGAATTTCAAGTAACAGCTGTTTTAGTTTGGCGGACCCAATTTTTCCAATTTTAAGAATTTAACAAATTAATAAATTCTTTTATTTTAACAATCACCCCCACGGAGTGGAAAATTTTGAAAATTCGAAAGAACACCCACTAGGAAAAGTTCGAAGTTTCTATAGAAATTCCAGCGTTTGCGAGTATTTTGTAACGGTTTTTTGCCGCTTGGGGGGGGGGGGGGGGGGTGATCACCCCAATCACCCTCCCCCCATAGGACCGCGCATGGCTTTCACAAGCATTGAAGTCGATTTTATATCAGGATCCGATTTTCGTTGTTTGGATAAAATTGAATGGGTGTTGTGGTATACAAATGTTGCATCCTTGCATCTAATCCTGCTTTTGCATGATGTCCCGTTTTACGGTACCTTCGTGTTGAGATATCCGTTACTAAACTTTCTAGATTTTAAACAAATAAAAAACATCCTGAAGATGTTCTGTAGTTATTGTATTATATTTGTTTAAAAACAATTCACAATGCGTGTGGATGTGTACTGGCTTTAAAAAATTGCTTTCTAATGCCCGTTTCTCCAATGCGATGATTTCTGTGAAGACTTCCAACGAAGACGTTATTGATTCGCTCAAATTGGCTTTAAAGAACGAAATCCGTGAAATGATTCTTCAAGAAATTAGAGCGGAGATTAGAACCAATTTATCTCCTCTGAAAAATCTCGGAACTCCAGTCACTGGTCGCTCCGATAATCGACTGATCGTTCCTACTTTTAGTGTTAAGCGCCAAAGAACCGAAGGCTTTCGTGCTGATACTCCAAACCGACGCTCTACACCTCGTTTGTGTGCAGTAGGTACGAATTCAGCAGACGCCGATATCTCTGCACGCCAGCCTGACTCGCGAAACGCCTCGACATTCACGTATCAGGAATAGGGCCTAAGGTACCAGAAGAACGGGTCATCGAAATGATGCGTTCACATCTTGACGCGAGTGTAACTAATGTTACAAAACTTTTTCCCAAGGGAAGGTACCTTGACTCACTAACTTTCGTGTCCTACAAGGTAGAAGCGCCATTGCATTTAAAAATCAAAGTCTTTCCACGGAAACATGGCCGGTTGGAATTCGTTTTCGTGAATTTACCACCGAACGCAATAACAGGCCGGGGTTTTCGTGGGAACCGAAACCCGAAACACCAGCAATGACCGTCAACAGTATAACACCGTACGTGAGTTTAACAACTAATAATGAAACCTTGTCGGAATCAACCATACCCGTGGTAAACTCAGACCTTCTTCAATGTTCGATGCCCGATTCTAATAATCAGATCTCCTTGACTCTTTCGCCGACTCAACTTCTCCGCCGGAATATCTCTTTAATAAAGAGTCTTTATACTACCAAAATGCGGGTGGTATGCGAACAAAGACTGCTGCTTTCCACAACGCGCTTTCTGCCAGTGATCATGACTGCATTTTAATCACCGAAACTTGGCTAAATCACAAGATTCAAGACAGTGAGCTATCATCGAACTATAATATTTATCGTTGTGACCGCAACTCTGAGACGAGCAATGCTCAACGAGGAGGAGGCGTTTTGATCGCTGTGAAAAAAGAGCTGAATGCAATTCCTGTCGCCCTGCAAAACTGTGAACATCTGGAACAAGTTGTAGTAAAAGTAAAGATTGGCACGAGCTCGCTCTATCTGTGCTGTATTTTTCTTTCGCCAAACAGCTGCCTCCGTAACTACGAATCCCATTCTGCCACTGTTCAACAAATAGAAAACATGACCACCGCGCTTGACTCAGTAATCGTTGTCGGGGATTATAATCTTCCTCATCTACAATGGACCTACGATCAAGATCTTAATAGTTATCTGCCAACAAACGCTTCATCTGAAGCTGAAATACTATTAACTGGAGCAATGTTTTCCGCTGGTTTATACCAGATCTGCAGCATAACGAACAACAATCAGCGTTTCTTAGACCTTGCGTTTGAAACCGATCCCGCCAACATGTCAATTTTCGAATCACCAGTTCCAATTATTCCTGTAGATCGTCATCATAAACCTGAACGAAGCATCTTATGCTTCGAAATTGATCAAGAACTGAGCCCCTTAGAAGAGCCCATCGGCGAACTTGATTTTGATTTCAAGAGGTGTAACTTCGATCTGGTTGCGGCTGCGCTCGACTCAACAAACTGGGAATTTCTGGAAGAAGCAAGCAATGTGGAGTCCGCCATTGAATTTTTTTATTTTAAAATTTACTCTATTTTCAAACAAAATGTACCCCTGAAGCGCCAACTGAGAATCAAATCAACGAAGCATGCCTGGTGGAATGCCGATCTTAGAAGATTACGTAATCAGCTACGAAAGGCCCGAAAACTTTCTAATCGGTATCGTTCTGAAAATTGTAGATGTTACCTTAGACTCCTGGAACGTGAATTTGAAAATCTGAACAACGTGCATTACCGCCAACACATCTTGCGTCTCCAGCAAAACCTCAAAAATGATCCCTCATCATTTTGGAAGTATTTCAACAACAAGAAGCGTAACGCCATTATACCTCCAGAGGTGAACTATAATGGTGTCACTGCTAATAGTCCAACCGAGTCGGCTAATATGTTTACAGACTTTTTTCGAAGTGTGTATTGCTCTGCTGATGTAGGCCAAGACAACAGCTACCTAGACTCTTTGCCTTCCTATGACATTAATTTGCCTTTACCGTGCTTCTCTGAACAAGATGTTTACGAAAAGTTGTCCGCTGTTGATCCAACTAAAGGTTCAGGTCCTGACTGCATACCGCCATCGATTTTAAAATATTTTGCTGCATCCCTAGCTGGTCCGATTTGCAGTGTTCTATATTGGTCACTTAATGAACGATCGTTCCCTAGCGCGTGGAAAATCGCTGCTATTTCCCCAATATATAAATCGGGAAATGCACACAAAGTCAAAAATTACCGCCCCATCTCAATTCTGAATTCTTTTTCCAAAGTATACGAAGCTTTGATGCAAGAAAGACTGTACGCCGCCGTTAAACCGTTCATATCCGAATCACAGTATGGCTTTGTGAAGAAGAGGTCGACTGTTAGCAACTTAATGTGCTACGTAAGCTCAATCAGTAATAGCCTGGAAAAAGGTTGTCAAGTGGACTCGATTTATATCGATTTTGCAAAAGCTTTCGGTCGAGTCCCGCACGATTTACTTATCAGAAAGTTGGACCGACTTGGTTTTCCAACTTGGTCACTCGAGTGGATCATGTCTTATCTCACAAATCGCTGCGCTTTCACGAAAATAAATGGATCAAGATCTAGTATATTCGAAACCCCGTCAGGAGTATCCCAAAGAAGCCACCTCGGACCGCTACTTTTCATTACATTTGTAAATGATCTATGTCCACTCCGACAAGCTCCTGCATGCTGAAGATTTGAAGCTTTTTAGGAGGATTCATAGTAATATAGATTGTATGGCACTGAAAGCTGATATCGCTAGGCTTGAATGCTGGTGCCGCTTGAACGGGATGCAGGCTAATGCAAAAAAAAAAAATGCAAGGAAATCATTTGGATCAGATTTTAAAAAAGATTTAAGAAGGATCAGGATCAGGATCAGAATCTTCTTAGATAAGGAATACGATCACGATCGAGATCACATTTTGCAAGGTTGGAAACTAAAGTGTCCATTTCCCAGCCAGAAAGCGGACGATTCTTTTCCCGGGAATTCCTTAGATCCCGGAAAAATTTATAAAGAATGTTATATCCTTCTACAGCGGAATTAGCGGAGTTCTTAATTTTTGTTCCAAGTATTGTAAAATATTTCAAATTACAAAAATGTTTTAAAACCCCCAGGAAAAAAATATTAAAATGTTTTTATTCTTTAACTGATCAAAACATTATAGTTTTTGTGTTGCGAAAAATCCTAACTTACTTCTAACTTACTTACTAACATAGTTATTACACTTTATACACTTCCTTCGATTAAAAAAATTAGACTTAAGAAAACATTATTCAAATAACATAATCAAATTACATTGTACATTAAACTTGTTTTTCTTTGCTTAAAAAAATATAATATAATTGAGAAAAAAATTTCACAATTGAAGAAAGTTGTTGGCTTGCGAAGGGATATTCATCGCATATCGTAAATTTTCTGATAAAACTTTAATTTTTTTAGTTTTTTTTTGTTGATGTTTGGCTTCTGTTCACAGTTTGCGAAATCGTAAATTCTAAATCGATATCGATTTTTCAAAAGTGTGTGTGCGCAAACTGCTAACAAATGCAGTTACTAGCATAAACGTATAAAATTTGCTATTCTACAGCTAAAAATATGATCCTTTTTATTTATTTTTTTATTTTAGTGTGTTTGATTCTTTTTTAAAAGCGAATAGCTTTTTTATGAGCGTGTAATAACGCCATCTTCATCCCGGAAGCGAGAAATAATTTTTGTTAATTTTCAAGTGGCGAGGTCGTTCCCCCTTCAAATTTTCTTCGCGAGCTTAAAGACCAACAGTAATTACGGGATCAAAAAAGGGCAATATTTTATTTTCAAATTTTCAAGCAAAAAACGCAAAAAAATGCTTCTGTGGTGAATGATCCAAAAGGCGAACAGTCATAATGCATTTCAAAAAAGCGCTCGCGTTTTGGCGTATATACAAAATGAGAAAAAAGGGCCAAAAAGTTTCACATAACAATCAAGGAAAACTTGTGTTTACCTATCGCGGAATGAAATTATGCTCATTTTAAAGCAGTTTAGGTACTGAGTCAGAAATATGATAAGATACAGCGAAAAAGGCAAATGATTATATTTTCTGAAACTTCAAATGCATTTTTCTCAAAACAAAGGTCTTTGCGTATTGGCCCTTTTCAACAATCGATAGCGAAATGACTAGTTTCTCATAAAAGAGCTTTCCACTCATTTCCGTAGTGTTTTTTTTATGTCATATCTTTGTCTGTACTGTAGATGGGTTCTACAGATTCGTATTTGTTCTTTTTTTTTTACATGAGCTTTTTTTTGTTTTCAAACCTTTAAAAAATTAAATCTTAACCATAAACACATTTAAAAACAATCGTATTCCTTGCTGCAATTTAAGGTTTCCCGAAAGTTTTTGGTTCTTGGATGGACACTCAATAGGAAACCCACTTTTTTTTAACTTTGAACACAACATCAAATGCTAAGTATCGATTAGCTTTTGCAAAAGATTTCTCGTTTTAAATTTTTTTTTCTTTGATAGAATATATTTGAAAGAAAATTTCACATAAAAACGGAATGAAATCTAAATGGGCGACCTTTTAAAGAATTTTCTAGATATTCACATTGTTTGCGAATTTTAGACTGTTTATCAATTTAATTTCCAGAAAAATTCATCCGAATTTAACTAATTAGAATGGCAAAAGGATACGAGAAATTTATCAGGCTAGACGGTTCATTATGTCGTTTTTTTTTCAAAATTTTGATATTGCTGTTTGGGATGAATATTAACTTCGTCAAATTCACTTATTTAGTAAAAGTGTTTGTATTATCGAAAAACATATGATGGTCAGGTTAAAGTTTCTGTAAAACAAACTTCTGACGGTCGCCAAAGGAGAAAAAATTTCTTGGGAATATAATATAATTTTTAGTTTTTTTTATAAAAAATAATGCACCCTGAAACATTGTTTTGGAAAATGAAGATTTTTCAAGAGTATTTTTCGAAAACGAATGAACAAAAGTCTCATTCTTATTTTCAGAACTCGAAATACATTCCTTGTCTTAGTTTTAACTCCGTTCTTTCGACAAGTAGCTTTCTCATAAAAATCACACCAACCAAGCCATAAACAGGAGGGAACCCGTTAATAACCCCAAAGACTCTGGCCACCATCAACTACTGCAAGTTGTATGGAACAAAGTACCCTCCCATTGAGTCCTTCAAAACTGACAACCGAAGACATTGAGTGTCCCATTTAATTAGTCTACTCCTTTCAGACGAACTATTGTGCATTTTCTGCTACTGGTGCTGCATGGTTGAAATGCTGCCGTTTTTCCATAGAAACTCAAGGACCTTCTCAGGAGGAGTTGAATGTATAAAGTATGAAAGAGTGCAAGAACTCGATGACATCGACAACGATTAGTGTCAGTGGCACATCCTCTGAGAAGGAGGTTTCTTACTCCTAGCTGCGTGCCCTTATAAATAGTTGGTCCTCACCCAAGACAAGGGCTTATGAATGAAGGAAGGGAGTCAGTTTTTTTCGTTTTGCCACGAGATTTTCCATCAACCCATAGTTTATGGGGTGGTAGGGCATTCGGAGGGTTTTTGGCGCGCTGTATCGTGAAAATTACTTGCCAAACGACAAAGTTTCGTTATTAATTGGCGTGCAACATCTGGAGGATGCCTGGCGTCGTCGTCGTTGTTGCTCCTTGGCGCGAAATAGTAGCTACTAGATACTTACAACAAGCTAAAGCTCTGGAATAAATTGATCCGTTTTCGTCAGACAGGACGAGCTTGTACATAAAATCTTTTCTCCTGTGGATGTTGACTGGTGATTGAATTCAACTTTTGTGTACCACCATTCTTTTGAAGTCTGAAATTAATGACTGTAATTCATTCTGCACCGAAGTTTGCAATAGATTTTGGTTCATCGTTCGGCGAAAGGTGTCTCAGGGGAAAACTTATAAATTGATCTGATGTGATGGACGCAGATGAATGGTTTACTTGTTGAATTTATTAATTCAGCTTAAGCTGCATATTTTGTACCAGTTGAATTAAAAAAATTATACACTTTAAATCATTCCATTTCAGTCATTTTTGTAAATTTGAAAAATTGTCAGATTTGCGTTTTTTTCATTCTTGTCATATTTGTGATTCTTGTCATTTTGGCAATTTTTGTAATCTTTGTCAATTTTGTTAAAAATACAGTTTTTTTCAATTTAGTTAAAAATGTCATATTTGTCAATTTTGTTTAAAATGTTATTTTTTCATCTTTGTCATTTTTGTCATTTTTGTCATTTTTGTCATTTTTGTCATTTTTGTCATTTTTGTCATTTTTGTCATTTTTGTCATTTTTGTCATTTTTGTCATTTTTGTCATTTTTGTCATTTTTGTCATTTTTGTCATTTTTGTCATTTTTGTCATTTTTGTCATTTTTGTCATTTTTGTCATTTTTGTCATTTTTGTCATTTTTGTCATTTTTGTCATTTTTGTCATTTTTGTCATTTTTGTCATTTTTGTCATTTTTGTCATTTTTGTCATTTTTGTCATTTTTGTCATTTTTGTCATTTTTGTCATTTTTGTCATTTTTGTCATTTTTGTCATTTTTGTCATTTTTGTCATTTTTGTCATTTTTGTCATTTTTGTCATTTTTGTCATTTTTGTCATTTTTGTCATTTTTGTCATTTTTGTCATTTTTGTCATTTTTGCCATTTTTGTCATTTTTGTCATTTTTGTCATTTTTGTCATTTTTGTCATTTTTGTCATTTTTGTCATTTTTGTCATTTTTGTCATTTTTGTCATTTTTGTCATTTTTGTCATTTTTGTCATTTTTTGTCATTTTTTGTCATTTTTGTCATTTTTGTCATTTTTTTCATTTTTGTCATTTTTGTCATTTTTGTCATTTTTGTCATTTTTGTCATTTTTGTCATTTTTGTCATTTTTGTCATTTCTGTCATTTTTGTCATTTTTGTCATTTTTGTCTTTTTTCACAAATTTTTCCTCAATTTTCTTCTTCATTTTGGTTTTTTTATCTTAAATCTTTCTTTCATGTTAAATTACCCCGATTCTCTTGTTGTAGGTCTTGAATTTTATTCGTTAACTTTCTAATATTTTTTCCTCTTCCACAACAGTAATTTGCTCTAAATTTCAAATGTTGTTCACGAGCAATTACATTTTTTCCACCACTAAGTAAGTTCCATTGAAGACCAATCCTCTAATATCGTTTCACTTTAATGGTTCTCCCGAGAGTGCAAAGCAATCGAAAAAAGTTCCTCCCAAGCCGAGAATGTTGCACATTTAATTTCCAAAACCACAATCACCATCAAAACGGGAACAACAAGCTTCTCGAAAAACAATGCCTTGGTGGTTTCACTTTTCTGCAAAAAGAATCATAGCTTTTCCAACACGATTTTTCCTGCCAAAAAAAAAGTAGCCCAAAATAGTGTGGAACTGTTTGTGAGAAATCTTCCACGTTTCGTTTTGGCTGGCTGGTGAGAAATGAAACATAGAACCTACAGAACGGAAATTTATTCGCTACAATTTTTTTTTGTGTGTGGGTGTTCTCCTGTTTCTAAGCGCCTTTTAATCCTGTCGTCACATTTCTGTTCCTGTCCTTTGCAACTGGTTCCCACTTTATTGCCAACTGCCGGACACAAGCGGATCAACACTTAGGGTGGTTGTGGAATTGAATTGTGACGAATTAAATTTTTCTGTGTTCACTTGTATTGCTTTTGTCTTAATAATCTGATAATTCAAACTGTGTCCATAAACATTCAACCTAGAAATCCAATTTAAAATCGATCTGACCAATGCAATTATTTGTTAAATATAATCGAACCCCTATGGAATATTCAAATTTAACCCAGTTAAGGGGGGGGGTAGGGTCTAACACTTTCAAAAAATCGATTTTTTAATTTTTTTATTTTCTTATTGTAAAACATTTCAAGAATGTTGTGTCAAATTTTCAAGTCAATTGAAGCAAAACTGTAGAAGTTATAGGCCTTTATCTCCTCCTATCTAATACTGCAAGAAAGCAAGAGCAGAAACTTCGAACGCGTTTTTCTCGAAAGCACATTTTTAAAGTCCGTGGACATCGTCATTTGAAAACTACTTATCCGATTCTTTTCAAATTTGGAACATAGTTTCTACATATAAAATACCAGACCCCAACGTTTTTCTTTTTTGATTTTTTTACTTTGGGGAGATTTTATAGGTGAAAAATGGCGGATTTTTAAGTGAAAAATCGTAGTTTTTACTTCAAACAGCCACAAAAATTTCATAAAAATATTTTTAAGTTAAATAAAAACGTTGGGGTCCAGAAAAACATCTATTAAAAATATTTTGCTCTGATTTTTTGAATTCAGATGATTCTGTGCTGAGATACAGTGTCCACCGCAAATCCTGTTTTCTAAAAGGCATCCTCGAAAATGCTCCGTCACCGGCTCATTTTTCAATATTTTTCTACGAAAAAATTACTAAATGTTCTTTTAACAATGCTTTGTATAATGCAAAAAATTTGAATACATTAGTTTGAACGATAGCTCTAGAAAAAAATCGTGAAAATGGTGTTTTTTTATACCCGTTAGACCCTACCCCCCCCTTAATGAGGCTGGGGGGATTTGGGAGAAATTGACAAGCTCGAAGATTTGTTCCTCTGAACATTTGTTTCGGATCTTCTTTAAAGTCTGTTAGTATCACTTAAGATTCTGGGAACGAGCCTTTTTAACTATTTTTTATTTAATATTGTGAGAACAAGTGTTTAAATTTAAATTATCAAAAATTTATCTTCCATTTTGAAACATTATAAGCAACCCCCTAGATCAGTTCGAAAAGGGAGAGCAACCAAAGCCTTTTCGTTATTTTCATGCACAACAATCCGACCCAATCCGGAAATGGGCCCATGTGGCCTCGTGAAACTCCCTTCCTCTAGCATCATTCTGATCCATTTGCCAAAAATCCGAACCATCCATGGTCCCTTCATACCGCTTAGTTCCGTTCCAGTCGGTTTCCGGCGGCTCTGCTACAAAAATCGTTCTAAAAACGACGACGACGACGTCCTATCACTCTCAACAGTTTTCGTACGAAGGGCTTCCACCAAATGTATGTATGTATTTGTGTAGATTGGCCACCATCGCGCTCAATAACGGAAAGAAATTAAAACAACATTCCCGAGATTGCGATTATTGCGCGGTTCGGTTGATCTTTCTCGTATAACATAGCGTATAACAGAATGGCTAGTGTAGCCCCTGGTTTAGTCTGAATGGCCGACATCAGGAGCTATCTAATATTATTATGGTTTCAACTATTCATTTGGCGATTGAAAGAGATTCTTTGTTGCAAATTAATTGAAAGTTATCTAAAAATTAAGCTTCATCTTGAATTTTCAAGATTACAAAAATGTTTATTAATAAACATTGAATCCTATTTAGATGACAATAAACTTTTTTAGAATTTATTTATTGTATAAAAAAGTTTCATAACCTAATCATTTTACTTAAAAGTTGAAAATTGTGCTGTTTTTGCTCTAAGTGTCTCTAAGTCAGGAATAATAAATGGCAAAAAATTAGCTGAAATTCTGGTCCTTCTGGCTTCTATTTTTAGTGAATTTCATCTGCTGAAGCCATTTCCAATGTTTATTTCTTAATCATTACCATCACATAAAGAAGTTTGGCTTCATTCCAACAGAACCTTTCCCTGGATTACAGCAGCAAATCGATTTAGTGATTTTTCGCTTTCTCTGAAGAAAGTCAATCTTCAAAGAAGAGGTGATATAAATTTCGCAGTTTTTTTTGACTGGACTTTTTTTTTAGAAAAAACGAAAGACTGGAGAAAGCATAGATTGATTTGTTATGATAATCTAATGGAAACAGCACCAAACAAGCACGATGTTTCGTAGAAGAATTTATGAGTTCTTGATATTTATCAATCAATGACACAACTGTTGAACGACGAGTTCAGCTTGGGTTATGTATGTTTATCTGATTTGTAATTCTTTATGATCTCTTAATGATACTTATTACGATTAATATAATTGCGATTGAGCAATTGTTTTGTGACACTTCAATACAGGGCTTGTTATAAGGGAACAACAGATCTTTAGAAGTTCATCAGATTTATATAAAGGTAAACAAAAACATGTCAAAGGAATGTATTCTCTGTCCTACTCATGGGAGAACAGTTTCTTTTTGTTTAATTTACTTCTTTTAAAAGGTTATTTTCATATATCTCAAAACATTGTTCGTATTTATTTATTGGGTTGAAGCTCTTCGCAGATACTGAACTCAGATATATTAAAAACAGTCTTTTCTTGTCAAAAATGCTTATTCATTAGAGAAAACTTGCAGATAATGTTACTGTTGTTTTTTATTAAATTGTATTTGAATTATTAGTTTCAAATCTGAAATATTCCTTTTTTATTTTAAAGAAATACTGAAAAACCCATGATTTTATTTTGATTTTTACGACTTTTATATTGAAGAATATAAATCGCAGTTTTGAGACTACATTCTATTTTTGATTCGGTCTCCTGTGGCAGTAATTCAAAGATATATGTATGTTTATTTTGAAACCTATATCAAAAAGTTTCCGTACAAAATTTGGCACGGTATTGAAACTATTCATGTTATTAGAAATATTTTATGAAATAAAAATTTTAGTCATATTAATAACCAACAATAATTGATTTTGATTCTGTTATATCTAATTCAAATGTTCTATCTAATTGTTGATCATACTTGAGTTGTTCAAAATTGATTAACAAAAAAATTGAAAAGGTCGATTGCGAAGCATGAAGTTTAATTTAATAAGGAATGTATTTTTAAAATCCAATGAAGAGAAAACTTAATCTTCCAAATTTTGCATGGACAATTAAAGACTCTCATGTTTTTCAAAAAGGTTTAAAATCATTACTGTGAACAATATTATAAGCGATTAACAAAAAGTACCATCAAAAAGGTGCAGAAAAGAACGCTCTTCAAAATAAAATTGGAAGGAGCGCCGATTAGTATTTTAATGATTCAAACTAGTAATCATCGTTTCTTACGATTTAAAAATTTCAAATATGCATTCAAAATTTAGATTTGACTTTGAAATCCAAAAAAAAAAAAACATAAAATAGAGCTACAAAAATTGCAATAACTGTTTATTGGAACTCACTGAAAACCTCATGGCATGATCAGAGGGTGGCTCCAGAGAGTTTATAAATCTACAGAAGAAAATGTAGAAACTTGATCCCTTTTTCTTGTTTTCATCAGATCTTTTTTAAGAAAAACTGCAGATCAACGTTTTTTGCATTTTGATAAACTGCTGCTATTCGCAAGACTGTCCCATATGCATTTTCGTCATTTTTCAGTTTATCTCAAAAATCGTTCAAATACAGTTAGTTCTTCAATTTAGACTAAAAACTTTCATAACTTTGTTCTCAACATATGTGAAAAAATGCCAAGTCATGTCTGTTCCATATGAAATATTCCCGCAAAGCTGTCTCATATGTCAATTTTTATAGAATGCTTTAAAATTGCTCCTCTTATTAATGAAATTTTACAAATATTCATATAATGTGTGCGACAAAATAAACAATCATTTAAATTACGAAAGTTAGACAAGATAAAACAATACAGTAAAGTTAATATAACAAATTGCATAATTTTTACAAGCTAAGTTTAGCCTCATGAGTAAATTCCACCAAACTGTTTTTTTATATTTCGCATGAAGCCTCATGAATTGCTCGTTGTTAAACATGGAAAATAGTCAGCAACCAACCACATTTTTTTAGGTTTTTGTCACTTGTTGCTCGGACTTTCATTAAATTTATTAACCAAAATACGCGTACCTGGTAGCATACGCGTAAGTCATATTATATTGATTTTTCTAATTAAATATTTGCAGCCAAGATGCTTTGCTGTTTCTGATTCAGCATTAATTTCATTTTTAGGTATTTATAGTCTTTCTTAAAAGATAATCGATCGAAAAACTTTCCAAAAGATGAAGGTTTAGGTTGTTTAATTCATGGAACGCTGTTATTCCTTTTATTTTAGACCTCAATTCTTAAAATAAACTTACGTTATCTTTATCTAAATATGCCATAAACATCATTTCATACCTATTTTCATCAGTAAAGAACCAGTAAAGTGAACAATACAGATAGAGAAAATCAAATGATCAACTGACAAAAAAAAGCCAAATATGAGACAGCTTTGCGGGTACATTTAATACGTATTCGAAATATACTCGCAAGGTTGCCCCATCATTATTTTCTTTTCTGCATCAACAACTTCCAAAGCAAAAAAAAAAAACATTGGACGAAAATCTACAACAATTATTTTAATATCTGTGGAGAAAGAAATAGAAAAGGTAAAGTTTCAACCGCAGAAGGAAGTGACTGGATAAATATAAGTCATTGAATGAATATTAATAATTTCGTAATCAACATCCATTCAGTAGAGAAACACATCTTTTTGGATTCGAGAGATCACTGAACCCCCAACATACATTTTGGAATATTTTTTCTTTAAACAAATTGAGAATTTACTATTGTTTTGAAAGTATTGCATTTAGAAGTTCATCGATTGATTGACTCTATCGATTCATGTATTGCAATAAATATTTTAATAATAATTTTTTCGTGTGGAAAACATTTAAAAATGATAAAAAAATCTTCAAATCACATTTTGTTAGATTTTTCAAACAAAGAGCAATAACAAAAATAGATAAGATATAAGATATTAAATATAGCTGAGGAATCAAGCAATGTTTGTCTGTCTGTCTGCAAAAGGTAACTTTTTTTGGAACTCACTTGAAATGTCATGGCATGAGTAGAGGGTGGCTCCAGAGAGTAAGGAATGTTCCCTAATGACTCGGAAACTACTGAACCAATAATCAAGAAATTTGGTATCTTAGACTTTTTGAGGCAGAAGGTCGTTGAATTTATAGTTACAAACTTCTATACAAGAATTTTATAAAAGAAGAGACAATCCCTACAATTATTTGAATTTTTTTTACAAAACGAAATTTATACATGCATGATAAGATGATTTGATGTTTTGATGGCTTAGTTTCGATAAGTTCAGTTACAAAAAGTATTGAAAATCCCATTTTTTGGCGAAAAGTTGGGGTCCCATATAAAATCCATATAAAAAACGACAGAACTCGCACAATTTTCAAGCTATTTTTGTCAAATTTGGCACTCATCTTTCCTTCTAAGTTATTAGTTGGTTTGAAATATTATGGGACGTTGTAAGGAAGGGGTTTCTATACAGTTTTGCCTTTCTTTCAGAAAGGTATAGTTATCGGTCGATTTGGGAAATCATTAATTATG